>NC_043981.1:6720000-6917500 GCF_902150065.1 Myripristis murdjan | reverse complement strand
TGTGTGTAGAGCTCTCTGGCTTTATTCACACTGCAGCTGGAGGCGTCCCAATTTTGATTTTTTTTTTTTTTTTTTTGTCCTTCACGCATATGATGTGATACTGATCTGATGTTTTCTACTCTATGTGAGTAGCAAAAAGCTCCATGTAGTCATTTTTTGTTTATTCTTGTCCATGTGTGACAGAAAACCTGATCCTGAGTCTGACAACCTATGTGAAATCACCATCTTACCAAGTCAGTTAGTCTAATGTTCAGTGTTAAAATCTTGTTTTTCTTCCAATGCGTGGGAAAAATCTGCTAATGGGATGAGATAATTTCAGTTGTTTCCAATGCAGTTTCACTTGTTTCAGGATTTTTCTTTGAACAAGTGTAATTATGTTGAAACAAGGCAGAATAAGGCAGTCCATGTCCGTCAGCCCACTAGGATCATGAAAATGACACTCGATTCAAGAAAATTCTGGAGAAAATAAAAGTTGATTTGCATTGAAAACAAGTGAGATTATCTCATCCCACTGGCAGATTTTTTTCACTCGTTTTGTGAAAAACATGCTTTTTAGCACTGAATATCAGACTAAATGGCTTGTTAACATGGGGATTTTGCAGTGTTGATGTTGGAATTTGTTAGTAGTGCAGTGACACTACACCTTGTGTCCTTCACCTGTCATAATTTTGCCACCCATGGCAGTTTGGCTGAGCCAGCATTAGCATGGAGACGTAACAGTAGAAAGGAAGCCAAATAGCCGAGTTGACTGGTATTTGCAGAGATGCCTCAATTCACATACTGCAAACAAAATGTGTGTGAAACTAGCGGGAGAAGCACAGATACAAAAATGGAGTTGATGCCTTCTGTTGTTGTTACTGTGCGCACGTCTTTTCACACTGGCACTGGATATGGGTTACATCCTAGAATAGATAAGAACAGTCGTCCCAAAAAATCAGATGTGAGCAACAATTCACATTTGAGCATGAAGGCCTTTAGTGTGCAGTTTTTTGTTTGTTTGCTCTCTCTCTCTCCCTCTCTCACATGCTTTTCTTCTCTCTACGTAATACTTGCATTGCCCCAAGGACATTTTCTTTATTTACCTGATGCCGCGTTCCCCCTCTCCATCACTGAAAACATCACAGCCAAATGCACAGCCTGGCTTCCTATGGAATCAGCCCAAAAAAATTAAATAAAAAAAGACACAATGCAATACTCACCAAGTGTCTCGGTGTCAGACTTGAATGCATTAAGCTCGTAAGCACAGCAGCAATTTTTGAATGCAGATGAAAGGTTCCACTCTGAAACACTGAGAACTCATTTTCCAATTATGAAGAATAGTGTTTGAATTTCTCCTCTCCTTATTTATAAAATGGAAATATATAATTTTGAGATAGTCATCTTGCCTCAAACAGCTCATAACTTGGAACTTTCATGCCAGCTATGATTTTTTTTATAGAGTAGATGCCGCTTTTATGTTCAAATGGCGGTATAACCCAAGATACAATACAAGACATCAATGCTGGTTTATGTATATATATATATATTATTTGTTTTATTTTTTTTATTTATTTTTTTTTTTATTTACAGTACCAGCTATAGAAGAAAGGTGGACAGCGGTGTTTTTCTCAGTCGCTGGTTAGTGCGGGGGTAATTATCCATACTGTGATGAAAGAATTTTCCTGTGTACTGAAAGGCAATTACGATTATAAATTGAAGAGTAACATGACTCCTGTCAACAGAGTACATATATATGCCTTCAACCTGTTAGCAGTTGATGAGTGAGCCTGACGAAGCTGACAGATGAAGTATGTTCACTCCAGCATGAAAAATGAAATGAGTCTGAAGCCTGTCAGTGCACGTTAAAGCCGTACGTTCATCTTATGAATAGATAGAAACGCAATGACGTGTACTGGTTTAGCATTTCAGGGCACCTTTGGTCAAAGCAGAGCAACCTATACTTCGTATATCTGACATTCCTTCAACTTTGATCCATTTCCTTCTGTGCTTCGGTGTGAGTGTTACACTCCACTGGAGTCCTGAACAAAGGACTCATCTGCCACCACCACCACCAGTGTGCAGACTTTCAGTTTTTGAAGTAAGTGCAACAGATTTTTCTAATGGTGAGCATAAAGGATACAGCGATGTATGGATTTCACCAACACAGATTTGCACATTTTAAGTTACTGTACAGTGAGATTTATAATCAGCTGGCTCAAGTTGTGATCCATGTTCTGCGCTCCACTTCCCGTGGGCTTCATTAATAATGCAGCCTCACACTTCTGCATTTCACATCTCAAAGCTTGCTGGGTAGCACATCGCGCTGTGATTACCAAACAGTGCAACCTGTAATAGTATCCTACATAAAAAAATGAAACAAAAGAAATCCCCTTTACCACAGACTAATCCACTCCCTGAGTATTTTCTTCCCTCGAACACAAATGCATTCACGCATTCTGGCACACTCACCAATCCCCAGGAGAGTGCACGTGTCCCTGCTGATGCAACAAAATGGGGAAATGGGGCGATGGAGGGAGGAGAAGGAGGAAGAGGATGGGGTGATGGGGAGAGTTACAGCAGAGGGATAAGCCCCCCGGAACTCTCTAATTATCTGTGAGGATCAGCAGTGCTCAAGGATGCATAAGGACAGGGATTTGACCGCCAGATCCAGTGGGTAGGAAGGCCTGATTGGATTGGTCTCAGATCTATAACTAGAGACGGCTGAGGCAGTGGCCTGTTAGCACCAGCATATATGCACATGCAGATGAATGGGGATGGTGGAAATTCACAGGGTTTCTCCTGCTGCTCAGGCCAACTCATGGCCACATGTGTTTCTGAAATCTGTTGTGTTTGCGTGTCAAAAATGGAAACCAAATCATACTGGATCAATGCAGTAATGAGGATTATACAAAAGGACGCAGGAAACAAAGGGGGATAATATCATTATGTTACTGGTGCAGGTGTGTGTTGTGTGTGTGTGCGTGCAAATGTGCGATTGTGTTTGGACATTTACATGCAAGCATTTGCACTTGCATACATACCCATTTTCATTATTATTAGCGCTAATGTAATTGTTTCATCTCGCTTTTTCCTTGGCATGTAGTGCCACCGGCATTAGGGTGCTTTCAGACTGAGGTTTTTGCTGATGTGAAAAATGGCAAGGCGTGTCCGATCTTTGTGGTTGCAGATTTTTAGGGGCAAAACTAGAGACAATCTGATATATAGAATATATTTTGGCAGGACCACAATGCCACTAACAAATGCACTCTGTTGTCAGGGTGATATTGGTTGTCAGTGTGAATGTACAATGACAGAAGCAAGAAGACAGGAAGACTTGTACATGCATAGGCCTGTAGTTATATTTCTCATTTTATCCTGCTATTGATGATGCTCCTTTATTAAAAATCTCCCTGTGGAGTCTAAGCACTGAAAACTTTCTTGACAAGACTTAATTACCACTAAATCATTTGTTGTAATAAACATTTTTCTTTACTTTATTCATTATGTCTCTCCTGATCGAACCAGCATTTGCCTTGCATTGAGATAAAGATGCATTTGTTTCAGCATCATATCAGCCACATCCTCTGTCCTTCTTGTTATGTGAAACACAAGAAGCAAATCTTTTGCCCACTAATTGTCATAATAAAGCCACATACTGTTATTTGGTTGAGGGTGGAGCTAAAGCGTTTGCTGCAATAGAATGATAAGCTACACGCTAACTCTTTGCTGTCTCCAAGTTGATTGGACAGAATGATAAAGAATCCACTAGTTGCCCTGAGCACTTTGTGCAAAAGTTACAATATTTTCAGATTTTGTACTTGTAGTGTGTGCATAACAAATACACCAAAATCAAGGCAATGGCAGTGGATTTGTGAGGCATGTGGTCTCACTGAAATGAATTAAAAGCTGTGCATACATGCCATAAAATCCGCCAGATACAGCCTCACTGTGTTTTCAGACCAAATGCGAAGCAAGTTTTTTTCGCAGCAAGATTACATAAAAAGTCAATTCAAAGACGCAAATAGACGCCAATCCATGTTGAATGACGCAAACTGCATGAAATTACATGTTGTGAATCACACAAATGCAAAATTGCGTATTGACATGAATTGATTTTTTTCAACACCAGTGGAAAATTCACAGCCACCTTGGCCCATGTCCATCAGGTGAAAATTCACGTTGCATTTGGTCTGAACACACAGTCAGTGTTTTCTGACAGAATGCAGATGCTCACTGGCTGTTTTTGAACAGAATCTGAACTCAGTGCAGCTTTTACTGATACACACTGGTCGTCACTATCGGTTGTGCCCCATCACAAAAGAAAAGGCATTAATGAACAAATGGAAAAGTATTCCTGGTAGTTTGTGATCTTCCTGAACTATGATTTAACACTAAAAAGCTGTCATCATCTAGTAGCAAAAAACGCCTGGAAATTCAAGCTAGCCAGCTATGTCGATTGATTATAGCTTAATATAGTTTAGCATCGCGTCACATTTTATTTTTTTTCACGTATTTGTGCATTTATTTATTTATTTTTCATGCATGCACGGGCCCCTTATATGTCATGTATCTTTATATGTTTGTAAACACGCACATGCATGAATGTGCATCCACATTATGTTAATGTGTTCTGTTTAACATCATCAAAATAGCCAATGAATCGAGAACGCTCCTGTAGCAGCTTACCAGGATAATTACCCGCTGTGATTAAAAATTATAACTTCTCAGTGTCACAGTATAAGTATTAGAAAAATTACAGGCATTACTGTGAAGGCTGTGTTCTGCACTGGTTGGATCACTGCTCAGTTGATTCAAATTAGGATTGGATATCCTCTCATTCTCATTCCCTCCCTCACTCTGCTTCTTCTGCCGTCTCTCTCCCCCTCTCATTTTCTCTCTATCTCACTCTCTCTCTCTGTTTATTTCACCTTTTGAACTCAGAAGCTGCTGAGCTGTCGGTGAAACCCATCATTAATGTCCCTCAGAGCGGCCCGTAGGCTATCTTAAACTACACAACCCTCCAGGATCTCACTTGAGCACTGCTAATTGATGCTTGGATAACATCATCCCCTAGTGAGGACTTTAAGCTAAGTTGCTACAAATGTCATCCTTTGTCACACCTAATTATTGATTTGTTACCAATAGCAGGGTTTTTTTTTTTTTTTTTTTTTTTTTTTTGCATTTAATTGCTTTTAGGGTTTGCAAATGAGTGACTTCCTGGCGGCCCCCCTCCTCAAAACAACTGAACAGAGTTTGAAACTGAAATAGATTGTGCTAATCAGAAAAAGTTATATTTTCCTCTTCTAATTCCACCACAGCAGCCAAAAAGATTATTGACATTTGCTCATGTAAATTTGCCAGCAGTGGCGTTTATTGCCTGCACAGTGACATTTTGGGAGGATCTTGCCATCTCACACGGGAGCTGAGATCATAGTAACGGAGCTTAGATAGTTTTACATTTGCCTCAGTCTCTTGAGGAAGGTATAATTAAGAATAGTGGCAGGCAAACATCAACTGCTGATAGGTTCCAATATTGTTTTAAAAATCCACTCCTGCCGGGGGAATTTCACCCTCTTCACTTTCTTGCGCTTTATCTTCTTCTCTCTTGTACGCATGCATGCATCAGAATCCCTCATAGGGTATATACACAACCGGTCTCAAAGACGCACACACACTCATAAACACGTGTCAGCTCAGGTTGATGGATAGGAGCATTTTTCCCGCGCTGTGATTCCAGGATGGCTGAATGCGGAGTAAATGGGCCTGCACCCAACTGCCGCGCTGCCGCTGAGCCGATGTTATATGTGTCACATTATGTCACATTTACCTGGATCGTTCATTAACCAGCCGAATACGGCAGTTCGAAGCTTATTGGTTTCTGTGGTAACACTTTAGAGGTGCTGCTCACAGGGCATTATGGGAAATCATTCAAGATGAGATAGTATGCCATCACAGTGCATTATCTACAGCTTTGCAATGTGCTTTTTTTCTGTTTATGTTCTTTCCATTCTCCAAATCAGTCAGAGCCTGTTAAAAGAGCTTTATAAATTTGACTCAATTATGACACCGTAGATTAGTATAGATTTTGAATTTGTTTTCCTGAAAGCATACAGCATATGGCTCGGTGGAGTACTTAGTTCTGATTGGTCAATCGCAACATTGTGTGGGCTGTGGGTTTGATATATTTCTCAGCAAATGAACTCTATTTACTTTTTTAACCATAATAGCAAACAGAGACACCTGCTGAAGCCAAAGAGTCACTACAATATGGTTAGCCTTTTAAGTCAATGATGGAACGGTGTTTTTTTTTTTTTTTTTTGGAGACCGATATCAATACCAATATTTGTAAGATTCAAAATACAACTGAAAAATCCAAATCTAAATGCTAACTGAAAGTTGTATTGACACACTCCTACGAAAAAAAAAAAAAAAAATCTCAATCAGCCAAATATCTGCAGTAAAAATATACCAATATTGAATTTTAAAGCTGATATTGACTGAGCCTGATAGTCGGCTGCTATATCAGTGCATCCCTATTTGGCATTTATTTGAGTAACATGAAGGAGAACTACAAGGAAAACTATAATGTGTAGAGGGCTAAAGGAAATGTTCCAAAGCTTCTAGGCATCCAGATCAAGTTGTTCAGAGCACAAACAGGATCTGTGGACTGTTTGTCTCAGGCTAATAAAATAATTTCAGTTAATGTTTTCTGGCAAATTATTGCTTGATTTCATCAGCAGCCGTGTAATACGCGGGAAATTGTATCGATGGGGTTTATTTGGTGATTATGGCTGCACATTACATGCGCCTCATACATACTGAAGGAAATGTGCATCTGCACATGCACTGGCTCAATCTCATGCCCCCTGTTTTCTCTCTCTGTCACTCTCTCTCTCTCTCTCTTGTTTGGCATGCCCCCCCCATTCTGCGACACGCACATACACACATGGACACACACACACCGCACAGCATATGACGGCACCACCTGAGCAGGCCCATTGTGCATGCCTCTTATCAGACTGGTCCCAGTTCTTGGCACGTGGACGGTCCCACACTACTCACATTGTTGTCTCCCCCTCACCCATTCGGTGGGCAAGCGGGCTTTTCGAAGGGATGCACCACATGCAGCGCTCTTATCTCTCCCTCTGGAAACAGACACTTCACCTGCTTCCAGATGTGCGGTTCTTGTAAGGAACCATATTTTTTTTTTTTTCCCCAACACAAATCCCCAAATATAACTCATGGATACCCAGAACCGAGCTTTGTACCTGTAAGAGTTGTGCCATTAAAATTATCCAGGCACTTAATGGCCGCCATTGCCTCCTAAACAAGTGTAAGCCAATGTTGCCTGGCAACAAATGCAAAAGAAAGTATATCTGAATTAATTCCTAGACCTCCATAAATTATAAGTCCTGTGATTTTTCTGAGATATATCAGATCTCTTGAAGACCTAAATGGATTTGATTAGCTGTTGCGCTCCATCATGCCCCTCCTCCTCCTGCTGCTCTTCCTGCACTTACGTTCCAACTTCTGTCCTTTCTACCCAGCATCCTACATTTCACAGAATCTATCTCTCCCGCTGAGGTGGACTACTCCCTGCAGTTACTCACCACTCCACTTGTTTTTCATGCTTTGTTTCATTCTTTGTTTTCCTCCATTACTGAAGACTTAGATCTTTAGTCTTTGTTTTCTCCAGCTAGATACAAGGTGCTAATGGTTCACAGACCGACAATGACCTCGTCTGTGAAAACCCCTTAGAGAACTTTTAGCCTCTGAAAACAATTCAGGACTCTGCAGAGATGAAAAAGAGCAGAAGTGGAGTGGAAAGGAGCACTGCCAAACAAAAAAAGGCAGACTTTATCATTCTCAGTGGCTAGCAATGGGTTGGAAGAGGATAAACGGATAAAGAATGGCCTCTCGCGAAGTCAACAAACCATGGCATAGTCTTACAAGTTATTTGGCTGCGCACTTAAAAAGTACAAAAGCTTTGAAGCTATTTTTTCTTAGTTTCACGCTCACTTCAGTTTCACATTCACACTCTTTTCCTTTTAGGGCACAAGAACAAAGCAGAACAGAACAATTAGCTCTAAAACTGAACTAAATTGAACTTAGTTCTGAGCGGTGCTATTCAGTTAATTTCAGTTCCACCAAACTGAACTGAATTTTTAAGCACAGAACACAATATTGAATACTGTTCAGCACCTGCAGTATATTATCAAAACAAGGTTAGCGAGTGAAAAAGTATGGCTGTTATATCCAACTAAGATTAAAACGATAGCTCACCTAAAAACTGATATTGGTTACTGGCAATGTAAGTACGTAATTATTGCACTTGCCCAAATAAAAGACAATATTTTTTATCTGGGAATTACATCTGAAAAAGTGAGACATCCTATATTCGAGGAGTACTACATGTCATAATGCATTCAAAACAGCAGGGGGCGACGTTGTGCTAATTAGGGCATGGGATGCAGTTTCCCCGGAAAGCATAATCGGCGGATTCAAGAGGCGCTGTATGTAAAAGCCTTGGAAAACGAAAAATGACGTTCTGTTGGAGGAGCCGGTGGAAGAGAATGACGATAGTGAGAGTGAACACAGCGACGTTTGCCTGTTAAGAAAAAGAGTTAGGCGAGAAGAGGTCCTATTTTTATTTTTATTTTTTGTCAGCTTTATTACAATCTAGGCTGGGTCAGATTTGTTTCAATTTCTATACTGGCCTACAACTAGACTACATGTTTGCCAGTTAATGCACTAATATACTGCAATATTTAGATTGTTTGTTTCTGATTGATCTAAATAAATTAGATTTAAATTAGTAAAGTTAAAGTTAAAGATGTAAATTAGCCCACCCTTCTTTATTTATGTCTTTGTTTTTGTCAAATAAAATGATTTTGTTTGTATTACATTAAATTTGCTCCTCAAAATATTTTCCCAAAAACTGGTGCTGAAAAAGGAGAATCGTCCGACAGAATATTCTGGCCACTACGGTATGCTCTACTTGATAATTCAATGCAAATTAATTGTTTTAAAGCAGTATTCTTTTTTCTGAAGATCGCACACCGTAGAGTCATAGAAACCACAGTCATTTTAGCAAAAATATCCAGTTGACCAGATTACTCAGTAACCATCCATGCATCTTAAAACTGCTGTTAAAACTTATGAGGGGATTTGGGCATTAATTTATAAAATAATAAATAAATAAATAAAACGTAAAAAGCTAGCTGGGGGGATGTGTAAGCAATGGCAGGAAGCTAACAGTTAGCATTAGGGCCAGTATCCAACACAGCAAGAGCAGTGAAAGGAGAACAGCATCACCACTGCCCTACACACCACTTAGTAAATAAAATAATATCATGTTTTTGTTGTTGTTGTTGTTGTTGTTTTCAAAATGGATGACCTGTAGCTTTAATACTTAAATATTTTCCTGTGCCACCTTAATCAGAACTAGCACTGACTGTAGAGCAGCACTCCCCTCTCACCTTAAAGCACACTCTCACTCCTGCAAAGCTGCCAGCTCCCACTGAGCACCTTTTTCTTTGTCTCTTGTTGCTGCTGAACATCTATTGAAAAGTTATGTGAAGTGCAGCGCTTTTTTGGCTAAAACTTTATTTTTAACATGCACCACTCCATGCTCTCAGGGCTAACAACACGCTCTCGGTGCTGTTGGTGACGTGCAACACCCCATCCTTTTCATAGAGAAAAAGAAAGTGGCTCTGTGAGGAGAGGCTCCTGGTGGGTACTTAACCTTAACGTTCCTATGTAGCACATAGCTTACAAAGCGCTCTGCATGCTTTGAAAGCTTGGAAAGTTACTGGCAAAAAACACGGGTAGATTTTTTGTTGAAGACAGAGTTCAAGTACATGTCCTCTGAAAACTGAGGCTTTACCTGAACTGAACAAATACAGAGTTGCTGTTCTAGCTGACGACGACCTTTCATCCTATCTGACCCAATATCAACATTAACATTGAAGTTTTGCTCCAAAATGAGACAGTCTAGAAAGTGACACTTGTTATTAGCAAAATGATTGATGCCACAAAATTAAAACAAATGAAGGCACTTTTGAAAGGATGGAGGGTAACTTGTGTCCTTTGGGGACAAAATAGCGCTTCCACAGGCTGAATCATCTATATTCATGCGATAATGAATATTGCTTCAAGTGATCATTTTTCTTTCTAAAACTGATATGCAGTGTTTTGGAACTTAGTTCTTCACTTGCATGAGACTTCAGTGCAGTAAGGTAAGAGTTATGTGGGGACAGTATGTGTGAATCAAAAACTGTAAAGTTTATTTTGTGATGCTTTTTTATGACATCACTTTACAAGATGGTAATCTTTTTTATGTGATCATGAGCAGGAGGGACAGGTATTTTACTTTGAGTGCGACTTCTGGGTCAGGCAGTAGAGCCAGGTACCTTGGAAATTTCTCGCTGCCACCTTATATTTCTTTTCCAAGTCATTCTCCATGGAGTTGCATGGCTCTATCTCAGTGTCTGGTCTCATAGCTTCACAGACTTTGAGGTATATGCTCCTGCCAAATCCACTGTCTCACTGCCAAATCAGGATGTGCTAAAGGGATCTGATATGAACTTTGGAAACCTTCTCTTCACAGTTTTAGAGTTATCGGATCATTTTTTTACCATCATCACATTAAGGGCTTGGACAAAGAGTAGACAGAAGTGAATTTTGTTACTATAAACTTTAAATGTAAATTCCATGTCGCGGTTCTGTTTTGGACTTTGGTCATTTTCTGTGTTTCTTGTAGTTTGTATTTTGCTCCCGCTCTTTATGTCTCTCATGTTACCTCTGGCCTTGCCCAGCTTGTTTTCTCCTTCACACCTGCCCCAAGTTACTCTTGTTATTGTTTTCACCTGTGCCTTGTTAGTTTACTTCCGTTGGTCTCCAGCCTCTTTGTCCATCCTGTCCCCAGTGTTTTCTCCCTAATTTCTGTCTCTGCTTCCTCACCAGCTGTGTCTTGTCTTTCTGATTATTCCCTTGTGTATGCATAGGTGTAGTCTTGTGGGTATCTCTTGTTGGACCGTTGTGGTTGTCACCCTGCGTGTTGCCTGTGTTGTGCCTGCCTTCCATCCAGCATATATATTATATTCTCTACCTCAGTCGTGCTTGCCTGCTGTCTCCAGCACTTGGGCCCTCCTCCCCTGCTCTCCACATTGTGCCATTCCTATGTGAATGCAGTAACCACTTCTGGTCCAATTCATTCAGCCTTTTCTCTTTTCCTCAGTGGGAAATGGACAGTGCACACAGGTCTAATATGACCCAGTGTCAAGAGTTTCTTGACCTTCATGCATTCTGTTCTTTAATGAAATCTCAGTTTTGTATTTCCCTCTATTAATTCTAGACTCCTTTTTGAGGCTTGAGTCGGGTCATTGAGTTACCTCTCCCGAGCTTAAGATACGCTGCGTTTATGCTCAATACAGAGACGCCATTGTTTGTGAACAGACACATAAAGGTCTGTGTTCTTTCTTTTTTTTTCTTTTTCATGTGTTCATTTGTTTGTTCATTCATTCACACACTCTTACACGTCGTATCCACTTGGTTGTTTTGATTAAAAACTCATGTACGGTACGCATTGAAGTGGAGGGAAGGGTTTGGATCAAGATTTCTCCAGTGGTAGGTAATTGCTCTATCTAATCAGAGCGGTGCTAGAACACTGTATTACACACTGACAGAAACACTGGCAGACTTTGGCTATTGCTCCCTATACCTTTAAATGAGTCTTACAGCTATTTCGTTGTGTGTTAAGATGGCGTTAGAAATGGTAAATTGTAGGAAAGAGTATTGGTAGATCTGAGTCTTTTTTTCAGTGTGTAAACCCAAATGACCCAAATACAATTAAAATGCAACAATGTAAACAAAGGAATAAAAGCATCTGTGATCACACCCTGATGTGCAGTTAGACTTGTCAACACATCATCACAAAAGTGATCTGCATCTCTCTCTCAGGTCTTCTTTTTCACTTTTTTTCTCCTTTTTTCCCATACTCGGCCTCTGCAGAGACAAACAAGAAACTTGCAAATGTGAATGTAAATGTTAATGTGTTTGTTGATAAGCCAGCACTCGCTGAGAATTTCCTGCATAACAAGCTACCTGTCTAATTTACAAAATAAATAAATAAATACATAGTGGAGATACTTGTTATTAGCAAAATGATTGTTCTGGAAACTGGAAGAAAAACACAAGATGAATTTCTCCTTCATTTTGTACATGAAGGTGTATTAATCTGATTGGAAAGTCGCACAAAGTAGTCCTGCAGTTGCTCCCTCCATAGGAAAACAATGGCTCACCCAGCACAAAGTGATTGCACCAGTAATCATGTACCGGCTCTTGAGCTGGCAGGCAGATACTTTTATTCAGTCATTGTTTATCTGGGCTGGTGCAAGCAATAGTTAAGGACTTTATTACTATTTTTGCTCAAATCCTGCACAATTTCTTCAAACAAAAGAATGGTCCATAATTCTTTTGATGAAATGCAAGTTTCACAAACAGACCCTTCAAAGAAAATTCTGCATGTCGCTCCCTCCAGCCAATCAGGGAAGCACTTGGGAATAGGACAGGGACTCCCCCTTCTTCCTGTCAATCACACTCAGGTATTCTGTGTGGGAAGCTGTAAACAGATGGGTTATTGAGAGCATCATGAGAGGGAAGAAGAGGTTGGATTGCACTTTTTGGCTGCTGGTTCTGACAGAATTCTTATGTTGTTTTCCAAACTCACCCATGGCAGGTTTAATTAGCTGCTCTTTTTGTTTTGTTTGTTGTTGTTGTTGTTTTAGATGCAGGCTCCTAGATGATCTATATGGATTATGTAACCACATTTCCAATTATATTTTTAGGCTCCTCAAGACTTGGGATTGTAATACTTAAGCAAGGTTTAAGTGGCACAACGAGCATGACCCTCATGACCTGAAACTGTAAGGCTGCCCCTAAATTCTCCTGTGGGACCCTGGCATTTATTCCCCAGAGAGGCTAAAAATTAATTGGCTCCTTGAGCTATTGTACGTTCCTCTGTCATGGCGATGGCCTCCCCTCATTGCCCCGTCACTATAAGTCGAAGTGTATTAATGGAGTGTGTGGGCCATCGATTCCTAATTCCTCTCGATGTCGACGTCAGGGATAAATATTGCATGGTGCAGTCGTCTTCGGGCTTATTGTAATCAGCATTGTTATTGATTGCCTGCCCGGGCCCCCAGAAGTAATCTATTTTAAATACACTTTCAGTAAGGGGGGACCCTGCCTTGTCCCACTGCATTGTCTTCATATTGGCAGGGCTGCTGGGTGTTTATGGAGAGCTAGGAAAGCAGCTCAGGAGCTACTTAGTATGGCTTAAGTGGAAAGAGGGACAGAGGATGAGGAAGTGGAAGAAGTGCACCTCTGTTCACCCCACACTTGTCAAGTCATGAACTGGCAGTGGAGAGAGAGAAAAAGAAAAAGAGCAATACTGACACAAAAAGACAGACAGATAGAAAGATTTGGTGAGAGAGTCACCAAGTGTGCTTTATGCCCTTTTGAAATATGTCTTTTTTGCGTGTAGGTGGTCTCCGGGTGGTCTTTGTCACTGTGTGTGTGTGTGTGTGTGTGTGTGTGAGTGTCTGTACGTGTGTGTCTGTCTGCGAGAGGCCGGTGGATGATGGATGAGGGCTCAGCCAGCGGCGAGCCAGACGTCTGCACTATCGATTTATCCTCACATTCGTCTGAGAGGCGGCACAAGGCGGCTCGCCACGGCCAGCATTTCAACACAATCTGCCTCTCTCAGCCCTTTGTGCGGGACGCCTCAGTATGCACACACACACAGATATATTTTCACCGGTTTTGCTTGCTGCATTATTTCAAAGTGGGCAATGATTCTCTCGCACCAGCGGAGGTGTGGAGCCCTGTTTGAAATTCTTCATTGTCTGCTGAGTACAATGACTGCTTGTCTCCTCACCGAGGTGTTTTTATTGATCCACCTGCAAAGTGGCATCCACTTGTTTAACATCCAGTCTAATACACTTCAATTGGACTGGCCGTGCCTGTCTGCCTGCTCTTCTGGCTGTTTGGCTGGGCTGTGCACACGGATGACACAGGAACGTGCGCACGCGTGTGTGTGTGTGTATGTGTACGTGACAGCACGGGCACTTGTGTGTTTCTGTTTTGAGAGGGTTAGACAGGGTGTATTTGTGTGCGTGTCTGTGAGTGTGCCTTTAGCTAGTGTGTGGTTGTATTTTCTGGTTTTCTGCCAGTGGAATAATGTGTGTGTGTGTGTGTGTGTGTGTGTGTGTGTGTGCCCACTCACACAGGTGCAAATGGGTTTTTGTGCGACTGTCAAGAGTCCCTGCTACATCCAACCCATTGAGCAACAAATTAAGGCTGCAAAACAAAGTTGCCATTTGCTCCGCTCAAGGCTTTGTTGTTTTTCCCCTTACTGCTTTGCTCATCGGGTGTTCATAATCAACTTTAACAAATTGGAAGGACATTCATTGTTGTCCCTGCCTAGCCATCTTGAAAATGGCCCTGATTACAGGGGACACAGAGGCAACATGTCAGAGAAACAAACTCTCTTGTGATTGAACAAGTTTAGTTGGACACATTGCAAGAAGAAGTTGATATTAATGCAGCACAGTCTCATATTCTCCCAGCACAACTAACACATCCAATAACAGCCAGTGGTGTCTTGGTGTCTGCGCTCCATTCACAATTGGAGTTGGCAATTCCCAGCTGGTTGGTCAGAGTTACCTCCACATGTTGGAGTCACCCATCTTAGAAACAGCATGGAAGGATATTGGACACCTCAAGATTTTATTTGGCTGACATAAAATACTGTTCTTTGTGCAATTGCTGATGTTGTGATATCTGGTAGTGTTATACCCCTTTTACACAGACCAAAAATCCAAATTGCATGCACGAATTGTGTGTAAACAGGTGAAATAGGGTTCGTTATCAACTAATTTATGACCCACATACTGTAGGTGCAATGATACGTGACATGCTCTACCTTTTTAGGAAGGCAATCCTAACCTCAGTGTAACCTGTGTAATATTATACATTACCAATAACCCACCATCTTTTGGATTGGCATCTGCCTTCTGTTCATATTGTTGTTGAAATGAGAGATCGCCAGAGCAGATCACTAGACAAAAAGCTGGGTTTCAGTCAGGTTGGAAGATTGAGTGTATAGAGCTTGAGCTAATGTTAATAGAGTCATACTTTTTTTTTTTTTAGCAAATAAAAAACCCATGTAAAGTCCACCATTATAAGCATTTTGATGAATTTATTTTGGTCATTATTTTTCAGCTAAGACACTCGTCAAGATAAAACCATTTCCTTTGTTAGCTGGTGTGGCTCTGCTCATATGACATTCCAGCTATGCTCCTGCTATTCATTTTGTAAAGTACATGACAGATCCATGTAGCATAGGCAGGCCAGTGATGGGAACACGCTCTTGATTTATGACTTGGGGGGGGTGTTCAGAGGCTGGCCTGTGGATTTATTTGCCGAGATTGTTTCATTATACCATGCTTTAATTATAATAGGACTGTTGTTTGTTTTTGAAGTGGTTGCCATGGGACTGTTAGTGTTACAGCTACAGCAAGAATGACACAGACTGGACTGAGCTTACAACCTCCCACGGCAGAGCCAAGGAGATACATACTGTTAAGTTAACATGACAACAGGCAGCAAGCCACATCAAATGAACAAACACACATCGCCTGCGTAGAGAAATCTAAAATGCTAATGGAGATGGAGGCTGGAGGAAGGGGCAAGGAGTTTAAATATGAGGCTGTGGTGGGAGCAGGCAAAGACTCAATACTGAGCCAGTCAGATCTGTTACACTGAAAAAAAATCTTCATTTTAATAAGACATTTAGTCTCATATCCAATGTTAAAGAATCTACCTGCGGGAGGGATAATCCCACTTGTTTCCAATGCTAATCAACTTGTTTCTAGAATTTTCTTGACACTAGTGGGCTGATGTGCTAGATTTACTAAATTACTTGCTAAAATGGCGATTTTTTTTCATTCAAACCACCACGGTCCTGGTAACCTCTGGTTGGAGGTTGTATGGATCAAGTGACTAAATGACTGACATCCCATCCTGAATTATTGTGATGCTCCATTAAAGGCGTGCTGTATATTGCTGCCAAACACCATGGTGATGCAACCTCAGAAAACTGCATCTTGGAAAAACTTGGGACACAAAAAGAGTTTCCTAGTTGGGATTATGACTTTAAGGGTTATTCCACTGCATTTTTGCTTGTTGGAAGAGTTTGTTAAAATGTGTTAAAGTCTCTCTCTTTCTCTTTTACTCTCTCTGTTGTTGTCTCTGTCTCCCTCTAGGAGTCACATTTTTGACTTGTAATGATCATGAAAGTTTGTACATTTAAACATCTTTGTCTATCTGCTGACATTTACTGCATCACCTATCTGAGACTGTTCAGATTACAAAACGAAATGATAAATGTGGAATTCACCTTGTCACCTCTTGCCTTTCTCTACTCCCTTCTGTTTTCCCTCCTTCCACCCACTTCGCTCCCTCCCTCCGTCTCAGGGGATGATGTACCTGGAGGAGAGGAGGCTGGTCCACAGGGACTTGGCAGCTCGCAACGTGCTGGTGAAATCACCCAACCACATCAAGATTACCGACTTCGGCCTGGCGCGCCTGTTGGACGCTGACGAGAAGGAGTACAATGCAGACGGGGGAAAGGTTGGTGTAAGTGGAGGCGCGCGCGTTTGTGTGTATATGTGTGTGTGTGTGTGTGTGTGTGTGTGTTAGACTTGCCTGACTCAGGGCAACGAGACAAATGGGAGACGACTCGACATGGGTAGCAGTTAAAAAAGTATATAATATAAAAAATGAAACAAAAAAGTAATATAACAAAAGGTCAGGGCTGGTGGCTGGGGAAGGGAGAAACTGTGTGTGTGTCTGAATAACTTGTGCACCTTTTCTGTACTGCATATACAATATTTGCTTTTGTCCTTTTCCTACGAGTGATCCAGTCTGATCCAGTCTGATTTGAGAATTAGAACAAAGTGTTCTCTTTCTTGTAAAAACACAAAGATTATAGCTATTTGATTCGAATTTGTTCAAGCTGGTAAATTCTCTCTAACATCTGTTCTGCAAGTGTGTGTTTGACAGGTGAACAGGCTTCCTGCGCACATACAGAAGGGCAAAAATGAAGGGCAACATGCATCATGTGTCTCAGAAAGCCTCATTGTTCTGTTTTTCTGTCAGTATGATTGCAAAACACTTTTGTTCAATTGCGGTTAGTGTTCATTAGAGGACCATTCACGGGTGCTTCATTCAAGCAGACAAATGCTGCAGCAGATCCAGTTAGTTTTGTTTGGGGGCCCAGATTACAGTGACTAGGCGGCCCTTTTCTTTTCTTTGTTTGAGAGTTGCAATGGATCAACTGTTTTCATTCAGTTGGTTTGTCCATTGCTCCATATGTTCAATTGGAAACCATAAAGTAATTACTGCATCTTAAAGAGCAACTAAACTCCAAAACAACACCTGTGTGAAGCCTGTTGTTCTCTGTGGGTGGTGACATCACCTGCCACCAAAGACCTGCACCCTACTGATCACCAGTAGAGGTCAGGCTTGGGGTTTAGTTACTTTTTAAAGGTACAATATCTAAAAACTTACTTTCTGAAATGTGAAAATGAAGAGTTTTGTTGTTCTGCCCCCACTTCATAGTACACCCCCACACACACACACACACGTAGCCAGGCTAATGCTAACTGTGTGGAACAGGGCCAGTCTGGTCTTAGCCAGGCTAACACACAGGCGTTTCAAGCTGTTGAATGCCCAGATCCCTTCAGCCAGTTTGAAATAACATCGCCATAATGAGCAAACCACATCCACGAAACAGGAACAGTGTTCAGGAAAGAAACATAATGCTGAGTGTTAGACAAACTGCTACACTACAAAAGAAATCTCCATCTTAACTAGTCATTTAATCTATTCAAGTCAAATTTTAGTCAAATTCAACCAGATAAAACAATCAACAAGATAAAAAATTTGCCAGTGGGATGACATAATCCCACTTGTTTTCAGTGCTAATCAACATGTTTCCAGATTTTTTTGGTATTTTTCTTTTTACTTTTTTTTTTTTTTAATAAAAAACAAGATTTCAACACTAAACATCACACAAAAATGATTTGCTAAGATGGTGGTTTTTGCAATTCGCCGCTAATAGTAGAGCATTAAAAGTTTTTGTTGCATATATGCAGTATAAATTATTCATTTACCTTGTTTCCTATGGCTGCTGTAGTTCCTTTAAACATTTCTAACCTAATATGTTAGACCCTGGCCGCTTCATACCGCTGTCCCTAAGCTGTGTTGGTTGGTACTCACTGACGACATGATAAATGAGAGCTATTATCAGGAGATATACATGTTTGCTGTAAAAAAAAAAAAGAAAAAATGGACACACCATGGGGGATAAATCGACAGAGATGAAAGTAGAGGCCCTGTGCCACATCTCCAACCTGAAGCATTTCATTTCCCCCCTTCCTGTTCATTTCCCTGAAGAGCAAGAGTGTGTGTCAGGCTTCCGCAGGAAAGAGGGGGCTGTATGTTGAGCGACCAGCCTGTGTTTATATGTGTATGCATGCCATTATATGTGCTCAAGCATGTGCGTATATATGTGTGCGGTTGCTGTGTTTGATTTAGCTGTGGCTCTGCAGCACTGGGCCAGATAATTGCCTCGCTCAGCGGGCTCTATAGCTGAAAATTCCCCTCTGCAGTCAGTATGGAAATCATATGATCGTCAGGATGTGGCGATACGAGCCATCGTCCTTGTCAGGAATGTCAAAGGGCCTGCCATTATTACAGCTATTTCACACACGCTGCCTGTTCTACACCTAATTGCCATTGGGATAATGTGAGATAAATGGCCAATACAATTTTGTCCAGTATCTTAAAACGTACGCTCGCTATCGATGATCACCAGGTTAGATTGAAGCTAATCAATCGCAGCACTTGAGCAATATTGAGCAACGCAAAACTGAGCCCATGGCTGAAAGCACTGCCAATTTCTGGATATCTCACGTACGGGAGGTTAAGAGATGGGGCAGCTATTGAGTGAAATAACATAAAGGAAGATAGTCTCTCAATCATCTTTCAAATCTCTTCTTAAACTTTACTTTTGCAATATGCCTTTTATGATCTTCAGCTTTTATTTATTTCCATCCCTTTTATTTTTATCACTATCATCATGTTTTATTAACTTTGTGTATCTTTGTGTTTAACTTTCATTGGTGTGTCTTTTGTCTTTTATTGCTCTTGATTGTGAAGCACTTTGTAACTCTGTTTTGACAAGTGCTGTATACATAAAATTATTATATATATATAAAACAAATGAAAACACTATACTCATATTTTCCTCTTGCATCTTGACTCTTATTATCATCCTGCTCATCTTTCCTCCATCTCTCTATCCTTCTCTCTATCCCTCTCTGTTGCTACCAGTAGCTGGTATTTTGTGATGATAATCAGTATCTTTATATTTGAAAATTACCGTGAAAAATAAATGAAAACTATTGGTAAAAATAAATCTCTTTTTAATGGAATGTTTCAATAAGCAAAATGAACAAAGCAATTACTGCAAAAGTGAAATAAAAAAAAAAGTGAGAGATACAGTCAATTTTTTACTCTTCTTAACCTCTTTGACCCTGACGGTCCTGTTGGTGTTTTTGTCAATACAAATTCATTACAAATGCATCTTCCATGTCTGAGCTTTTTATCAAACCCACAGAAGTTTATTTGAAATTCTAGTGGAGAGCCCAAGGTTTCCAAAGATACCAAACACATCCTGCTGAATTACAGGAAAATGTGTCTAAAATGATGCACAAGATGTGAAGATATTTTTCTGTTTGATGTAATGCTGAAGCCATAAAACAATGGCATCTTAGCTCTGAATATTTCACTCAATATACATGTGATGAAGTGCTGCACCCAGTTTTTTTTTTTCTGAAACTGAATGTAAAATCACATTTTCAGAGGTTAATTTTGTTTTTACTGTGCCTTTTCTTTGTGATCTTATTTCACATTGTGTTACATTCAATTGTAAAGACTTTTTCACATGTAGTTTAGGTCGTGAATAAATAAAGCCTCATTTACTTAGTATTTCTCTCTCCCTCTGTCTCTCTCTCTGTTCATTTCTCTCTTTTCAGATGCCTATTAAATGGATGGCTCTGGAGTGCATCCACTACAGGAAGTTCACCCACCAGAGTGATGTGTGGAGCTATGGTGCGTGCATAACATTAGAATAAATTGTTTTTAAATTATTCTTCATCCCTCTGCATAGACGTCACTGTTTCTTATGCTCATAGCTGTGGGAGGACTGAGGGAAATGACCTGACTTCCTGTTTCCTTCACTTCCTGTCTGTCTCCCACTCACTCTTTCGCCTCCTTAGCAGTGTCATTCTGCATATTTTGCTCTGAATTTCTCTGACTCTTTGACTTTCTCTCTCTGTTCTCTATTTTTCTATGTACCCCACGTTCCTTCCTTCCTTCCTTCCTTTCTTCCGTCCTTCCTCCCCTCGCTCCAGGGGTGACAATCTGGGAGCTGATGACGTTTGGAGGCAAGCCGTACGACGGGATCCCCACACGTGAAATCCCAGACATCCTGGAGAAAGGGGAGCGTCTGCCCCAGCCGCCCATCTGCACCATAGATGTCTACATGGTCATGGTCAAATGTGAGAAAACACACATAAGCATACACACACTCATACTCGGAAATACTGGCTTAACAAAAAAACCATGATATCCAACAGTATCCGACAGTTAGTTTGTCTGTACATACTGTCGAGCATCAACCAAAGTTGGCACCAGCCAGTCAAGTCTCCTTCATGTGTTACATGACAGCGCTCTGTGCTTTTCTAAGATCCCAAAATATGTTTGGCTTGCAGGCTGTACTGCAGCCAAAAAGATGTTGGACTCTAGGTGCCAGAACCCTCCTTCTCTTCTTTTGCACAAATGCATTTATCATTAGATAGCCTCTCTTTAGAAATATCTGTCGCAAGGCTTAATGGAGTGAAAGCAGGGGCAGTTGAGGCATTTTTGAATGTACTGAGGAAAAGCAAAAAAAAAAAAAAAGATGTCCAACCAATCTGTTTATGACCTGAATGAAATTACAAAATAATAGGGGCCTTGGGGTAAGTGAATGGGCTTTTTTCCTATGATTATCTACATGTTACTTGTTAATATTCGACGAATGTAAAAATAAAGAAAGAAAGAAAAAAAGAAAAAAAAGAAAAAGCAACATACAGGGAGAAGAAATGCTACCGTTGTGCTCTGATATGCAAAATGTACATTTGATTTGTTAACATATGGTTGTGTTTTAACCCTGCATTGTGGAACTTGAAGAATGTCTCTTTTGGTCGCTGTTTGCGCTTATCTGCCATATTCACATGGTGGCTTACCTCACATGTCTGTGGCACTAATCATCAATAACACATTTTTCTTTGCTTGTGTTGCATGTTTCATCACGGTGGTGCAGTGGTTAGCACTGTCGCCTCACAGTGAGAAGGTCCTGGGTTCGATTCCCACCCAAGGTCCTTTCTGTGTGGAGTTTGCATGTTCTCCGCATGTCTGCATGGGTTTCCTCCCACCGTCCAAAGACATGCAGGTTAGGTGAATTGGAGAAGCTAAATTGCCCCTGTGTGTGTGAATGTCAGTGTTTGTCTGCCCTGCGATGGACTGGCGACCTGTCCAGGGTGTTTCCTTGACTTCGCCCTATGTGCGCTGGGATTGGCTGCAGCACCCCCCCCCCCCCCCCCCCCCCCCCCCACGACCCTAGTGAGGATAAGCGGTTTAGAAGATGAATGAATGAATGAGTCACTAAACTACGACTCAAATCTTTGTGAAGACTGAACTCTAATGGTGTAATAGTTGTAATAAGTTGTGAAGTTTTCATTTCGCCCCATATCTACTCCAACACAGAAAACACACATACACTCATGAGAGAGATGATTTTACGAAGAGAAGACAAAGTGGAGAAAATTGGCCTGAGAGATGGGCAGAAGGAGCGGAAACAAAGGGATTTTGTGTTCACAGAATGGGACAGAGAAATAGAGGGAAAAACAGAGGGACCGTCTCGTTGTGACTTTAGACTACCAGCTGTCAGGCGAGACCCACATTGCGGCTACAAGCCATTCCTGCTGGTTTATGGTCTACAACACCCATTTCAGTAAGACCCTTCCTCACCACCAACACTGCCCAAATCCTTCTTCATGTCATCTCCCATCTGGACTAACTGCGACTTCCTCCTAGCCGGCCTCCCGAAAAACTCCCTCCAGCCACTACAACTCATCCAAAACACTGCCGCCTGCCTCCCTCTTCATATCCCCCAAATTCTCCAACTCTAGCTCATATTAAATTCAAAACCCCAGTGTTGGCGTGCACGGTTGCTGTGACGGGATCCACCCACCCATATTTCCAGGCAGCGTCCCAGCCTCACACGCCAATCCACACTCGGTGTTCTGCCACTACCGGCTGCTTGGCTATTCCCAACCCGGCACCAGCCTGGTCATCACTCCACCGGGTCTCAACTCCGAAAGAGTTGAATAACCTCCCTCTTGAAGTCCGCAGACCTCTGCAGTATCGCTCCCCGTCTTCTGTTATAAGCAGAAAACTCATCGGCTATGTTAAGACCGGCAGCTCAAATCTGATCTGTATAGTCTGAATGAAACACTTCAAAAAATCTACGTCTTACATTTAGTGTCCTATTGTGTCTTAAAATTTTAAATCTTATTTTCCTCATAACAAGTGCAAAAATCTGCCAGTGGGATGAGAAAATGCCACTCGTTTCCAATGCTAATCAAGTTGTTCTCATAATTTTTGTTGATTCTAGTGGGCTGATCGGCCCCAAAAACAAGATTGTATGACTGAACATGAAACGAAATGACTTGGTCTGGACGTTTTTTTAAATTGTGAACATCGCTCATATGTAGAGCAACAGAAAAAACCCACCGCAAAACTTTAATTATGCTCCTCTGAGCTGCTTGTAAACAAAACAAAAGTCCCACATTAGTCATTGTAGCATGTCTGCATTGTTACTATGGATACCAGTGTGCCAGCAATATGCCAGCAAAAGTGAGCAAACAGATCAGATGTGGTCACTTTTAACTTAAGGCTTGGGCAGCCGGTGTAAAAATTGGATGTGACAATCAAATCACATTTGCCCTGCAGTGGGAACAAAGCCATAAAAAGGTGCTTCACGCCAGCCCCTCCCTCACTGAATGATATTGCATCTCTACTTACTAATTGGTTACCTTCTATCTCTCCCCCTTTTCTTCTCTATTTCATTTGCTAATGCTTTGCACAAATGTAACAGCACTAAGATGATTGTGCTCCCTATTACTGGCTGTTTGCAATTTGGGTTATCTGGGAATTTAAGCTTATTCTCCTGCTGCACTCACTGTAAGTTCATCTGAATAAGAGACTGAAATGTAAAGTGTGATTACTGTTTCCAAAAAAAAAAAAAAAACAGAAGCTAGCATCAGAATTAGCCAGCAGGTCAAGCATTGAGTCGAGCTTATGGGAGGGTCAAGTTACCTTATTAAAAGCCAGAGGGGGAAAAATACAATTGGTCACATTAATTCTAATTACATGTTGACTGTGAGCCATTGTTTGTGATTTGATTCGCCATAACACTGCACATCCCAGTAGAGATGAAATGGAGTTTGATTGCTGGAGTAATTACACCTCATTTAGGTAATGTGCCTGCGTGGGGCGTTGGAAGTGGAAATTAGATGAGAGCGGCAGGTGAAATGACAGCAATGAGGGTCAGAGTTTAAGGGGAACCATTTTTTGGATCAACAAGTGATGCAGACTATAAACTGTATTGGAAAAACCAGCGGCTTGTATGAATGAAAAATGACTTTATCTCCAAAACAGATGCACAGGATACCATAATCCCACATTTCATTTTGTTACCCCCTGATAAAAATTTGTACTTTTGATTTTGGTTTACAGTTGCATAAATGTACTGAGGTGACAGCAGTGGGGATATTGGGAATTGTCATCATCCTTGTTCATTTTGTGATTGTGCTAACAGCGAGGAGTAAAATCAAGCTCTTCCACTTTTTTTTTTTTTTTCTGGGAATCCCTGGAGTCTTAGACACTGCAACAGAAGCAGCATAAGGAAATCAGCAAATTCATACACGTCCTGTTTTGCTCGAGCAGTATTAGCCTAGAGGAGAAGAAAGTGGCCTTGTCACTGAAATGAAAACACTCTCCTGTGGTCCAATAACTAAAGCCAAGAAGGTGCCCTTGAGCAAGGCACATAACCCCCAGATGTAACCCCCAGTTTCCAGCAGTAGAAGACTGTGATTGTAATGGACAAATATGTCAATAGATAAAGGCCTATATATTATTTATTTAAACAGGTCACATGGCTTAACTCATAAGCCTACACAGATTTAACAAGCATGAACTCTATTCTTAGATCTGCACATATTTTTATAGCTGATCTTTTTTTAACTGGCAATATTTAAACTGAAATGAAATGTTAATTTACTAAATAAGATTATTTTCCAGTCGCAAGCTTGATTTACCATCCATCCATTTCCCAATGCAGGTTCACTTGTTTCAGGGATTTTTTTAGGAATATAGTTTCCTGACATATGTTACAGAAAAAGAAAGAATAAGGCAGACCCACCCACTGATATCAAGAAAATGACACTTGATTTGAGAAAATTCTGGAAACAAATTGATTAGCATTGGGAATAAATGGGATTGTATCATCCTTCTGTTTTCTTGTCCTGCAAATATGGTTTGTTCAGTTTGGAGTGATATTCCTAAAATGTAATTTTATTATGTTTGAAAACTAAAAAGAAGCACATCTGCATACTTGAAAATTATGCTCCCAGTACTTTTTCACGCTTTTTGGTCATAAAGCCTCAGGCATCAGTTGGGAACTTATCCTTCCTTTTTGTATCTTTATTTATCTTGCACCTGAAGCCAGCTTGCGGTGAATGTGCACACCAATTTCTCCTTTCTGCTTATTATGTTTGCACACACAAACACACAGGAGGATGGAGGAGGTCAGAACTGTTGAAACTGAATCATGACAAACTGCCAAAGCAATAGCAAATCAACAGTAATCTTCGGCAGAGCGAGACAAAAAAAACACGATAAAGGTTAAGCTAACGGTTGAGAAACTACAAGATTAGACCATTTTGTGGACAATCGATACGTTGCAAGGCTACTCAACAATTCCAGAACAGAGTGTTGCAGGGAAAATACAAACACACATATATACTCTACTCAACTCTCCTTATTGCACTTACAACTGCAGTACTGACAGTATCACTTCCTCTACTCTCTTCCCCTTCCCCACAACGCCCTGTTGTGCTCTTTGCCTCCTTTTATTTCCCCCTCCATCCATTTTCTATCACCCCCTGTCCTCTCCAGGCTGGATGATTGACGCCGACAGCAGGCCTAAGTTCAAGGAGCTGGCTGCCGAGTTCTGCAGAATGGCCCGTGACCCCCAGCGCTACCTGGTCATTCAGGTTCGTTTACCCCAACAGGCTCAGTCCTGCAGCACTTGGAGATTAAGAAAGTCACCTGTGCAACCCTTCGCTAATCCAGTCGCTGTAGCAGTGTTTGACTGAAAAGCACGTTGGGTTTTTGTTTTTTTGTGGAACATTGCTGAGTGGATATGACTTGTCTATTTCCAGTGTGTCTGCAAGTTCCATCAAAATAACTTTAAGGCCTAATAAGATGCTTGCAATGCCGGTCACTGTGTGTTCAGCAGTAGACCTTTCAGTATCAGAGGAGTCTGGTGTTACTGCGCTGATTTCTCACTGGAAAAAAAATAACAAGAAACCTCTTAAGTTTAAATCAGGTATTAAAATGCTTCATTTATCTATTATACAAGACCTTTTAGGCCCTGGATTGTAGAATTTATTCTGTCTGACATCCTGGGACATTGTCAGGACCTGCAGACACCCTGATTTACTTTGGTTTTGCAGTTAATGAAACATAATGAAAACACTGCAAAAATAATTTCATTATAACAAAGTATTTAAGCTCATATTTGGTCTTAAACACTTGTTTTCCATAAAGCAAGTAAAAACTGCAAGTGCAGTCGCCAAATGCATTTAATTTACTGAACAGTTACAAATGGAATAAACTTCTCTGCAGTTTCTCAAAGTCTTAAAGCATCTTAAAAAATTGAAATTTTATTATTACAGCTTAAGGGCTTCAAAGGTCTTGAAGTTAAATAATGTTTTGAATCTTTAGTTTAGTTGTAGAGGTGACACTGTCTTAAAATATGGAAGTTCACAAAATAAAATGACTTGTATGTTGATTTGTGCTGGACACAAATTAAACTATCTCATGCTACCTCGGTAGGGTTGTAGAAGAATGAGATTCAGAAGACTTTCTTTAGACACATTTTGTACTGAACAGCTGGCTGCTACTGTCATCTGTCTGTGTGTGGTTAACGTATGGTTATTTGTGCATGTGTTTATGCAAACTGTGTGTATGGCAGGGAGACGACCGCATGAAGCTTCCCAGCCCCAACGACAGTAAATTCTTCCAGAGTCTTCTGGATGAGGAGGACCTGGAGGACTTCATGGATGCTGAGGAGTACCTGGTGCCTCGTGCTTTCAATATGGCTCCTCCGTCCTACACAGCCAGGCCTCGCGTCGACTCTAACAGAGTAAGAAACCTGCTAACATAGAAAAAAACAAACTAACTAACAAAACAATGTTATACATCTATTTTAGTAACATACAAATAACCACAATCCTCTAAAATGTTTCAATTTTGGAAGCCTTCAGAAGGTTTATAGTGTCATCCAGCGTAATAGTTTACAGTATAATCATGCTAGTAATGCTTGTGTTGAGAGAATATGCCCTGTCAGGAAACTAATTTTGCAATGAAACACCTTAAATGTGATTGTATTATAACATAACACCCTATATAATACCCTACTGCTGTAGCTGCAACAATACAAAAGCCAGAATTCTACAACATAAAACCAGAACAAGACACCAAAAATTATTTGTGCCCATGGCAGTTAAAATGTATAATGCATATTGCTCTGATGCTCTTTGACTTAGGCCATTAGTGGTAATGTGCAATACTTAGCTATTGTATTTATGTACTGACATGGCAGTTTATGGCATAAATTTGAATAGTTAAGATAGCTGGTTCAGGTTGGTTTCATTGTCACACACCGTGTTTTGCTGTGTTTTAGGTTTATCAATGATCAAATCAATTCCCCATTTGTGAGATAATAAGATTTACCTTGACATTCATTTTAATCTTAAACATTATAGAGAAAGACTGTAGACAGAAATTCACTGCAAAAACAAGACAGAGTGAGGCAGATCTGCCCACCAATATATCCAGAAAATGGCACTGAATTCAAGAAAATTCTGGATACAAATGTTTGAGTGTTGGAAACTATTGACATCATCTCATCCCACTCGCAGTTTTTTTTGTTTGTTTTTTTTTTTTACCTTGCTTTAAGAAAAACACAATTTTAACTCTGCTCATGAGTCTAAATGACTTGTTAAAATGGCTATATTTTTGTAGTGTGGTCTGAAAAACAGCATTTTTAAGTGCATAAATATGAATTTAATCCCAAATTCCAGTAGTCATACATAAATTAATATCCCCAAGTGTGTTAATGAGCTGTACTTTTTTCAGGAAAAAAAAAAAAAAATCACTGAAAGACTGCTGATTCAAGTTCAAACCTCAGTGTGTTATACTGTATTTTCTTTTAAGGGCTATAACCGGTCAAAAACTGCTCAAGTCAGTGTCCTTCATAAGTGCTCAAGGTGGTTAAGTACTTCTAATACAGTGATGCTTTTCATGTGTCCTCGCGCTCCCGCTCTGCTAATAGCCCATCTCCATCATTTCCATCCCAGCGTGTGTGACTGAATGTGGGCTCCGTATCCACCGGCTCCCCAGGCCCCAGGTTTCATTACCTGGGCCCTTCATGAGTAAATAACCGACGCTCCCTTAAAATTCTGGGGCCGTTTACTTAGACACAATGAGCGCACGCTTGGCTATTTGCTCTGCAGCATGCACCACGCTCTCCTCGCCCGTGAGTTTGTATCTTATGTACATTTGCCCCCGGTGACCCGCCCAATTCCGGCAGCTTTTTGTTCCCCAACAAACACACATACACACACATAACTCAAAAATACACACCGTAATCCATCCAGGGTCCCGCATGTTCAAGGTCAGCGGCCCCATCACCAGCTGAAACTCTTTTTTATTATGCAGTCAAAAGCCCGACATGCCCAGACGGGGAATGGAATTCATTGTCAAAATCCGTCCGCTGACTTTGCCAGGGGAAGTTAGTTATTTAGGTTGCAGGGCAGATGCCACACAATGCAGACGGCTATCTAATCTGGGCTGATTTGCTCTCACACTCTCACTTGAAAAGAGGAGAGGATAATGACTGGCTTTGAAGAAGGCATGAACAGAAAGGTTTGGAGAAGGGGAAAGTTGATTGCAGGGGGCAGTGGAGGGAAGAGAGCAGAACTAGGTGGACAGATAAAACCCCAGGATGTTAATTTTATTTATCTATTTTTTTATGCTGTGTTTTGTAGCTCTGCTTCCTGTAATTGCCGCTGTAGTGCTTGGAGTTGGGAGTAGTGCACAAGAGTAAGCCTGGGTGAAATCGCCCACGGCAAGTCAAAACAGCACCACAAGAAACCCTTCGCTTCAGATGTCATGTTTTGTATTTTCTTATGGGTTTTTTTTGTTCTTTTTTGAGGTGCAGGTGTTTGAATTGTAGCTTTGCCTTGCTGGCCCCTTAAGGCTGATGACTACACCCACAGAACTTTGTTGGAGAATTTTACCTGCAACAGGCAGCTTCATGGGTTAAATGTCTCCCTTTTCTCACAGTAGGTGACATAACTCTGACTCCAACTTTATTTTAGATTTTTTTTTCCTGTCTGTTGCAGCATAGTCTTGCAAGCTGGATACCTTTCACTAAATATTCGATGTTTGTAGCAGTTTCATTGAGCTCTTGCGTGTTTAGTCCTTTGGTTTGGTTCATTTGGGCAGGTGGAAGCAAAGAACTCTCTTTGTCCAGTGAATTACAGTGTGGCTTGTTAGAGGTGAGAAAGATTATCTGAACCACCTACAGTAAACAAACTCCAAATATGCACTTTCAAATGTGAAGCAATTTCTTTATGTGTTATTAACAAGTATGATTACTGTAGGAAAGAAAGTAATCTTGGCAAACACATTTGCTGCGACTGGGAATGGATTTATACAGACACAAACATGCATAAGGACATCAGTCTCTTAAACTTAATGGTGTCATAGGTTATCAACTCTCTGATAATACACAAGGTTCTTGTCAATCTGTGTATTTTTTTTACAAGCTCCAATTAGCTTATAATTAGGCAGTGTGAATCTGATGACCTAGCATGCAACAAATTAAACTTTTCTACAATGGTTTACACAAAATAAATAATAGGTAAGCTGGACAGCCTTATTTGTTATTCAATAACTTCATATTGTGTCTTTTTTTTCTTTGCTCTTACTACCCCTCCATCCCCAACCCTTGAACCCTAGAACCAGTTTGGCTATCGGGACGGTGGTCCAAGCCCCGAGGAGGGCTCCACAGCAGGCGCTCCAGCCTGTGTGGCCCAGGAGGCCACGGGGGGCCAGGGGCCGGCCTTGGAGGACCAACGCTGTAACGGGACGCTGCATAAGAAGAGCCTCAGCCGAGCTGGGGGGGAAGACAGCGGGGGCCAAAGGTACAGTGCTGACCCCACCATCTTCCTGGGGGAGAGGGGGCCCAGAGCGGACACAGATGAGGATGGGTACATGACCCCCATGAAGGACAAGAGCTCCTCAGGTAAGCTGAAACACAAGGCGCAGCTATTAAGAGACTGATTGTGTATTTATGGAGTTGCCACAGGATTCAGTTAGTGCCGGCCCTCAGAGTCGAGTTAAGTTAATTTGATAGAGGGCTTTTAACAAACACGGTTGTTGGAGGGTGCTTTACAGAAAACAAAGGACACATGAATAAAGCAAAAAACAAGGACAACAAGAGCAGATGCTGCCGAGTCCCACGGTGCATTTATAGCATTGACGTATATAACTCTTCCAGAAATGCAAATAAGATTATGGGAGTTGTGTGAAAATCCACCAGTAAAATTACTCATTTTACTAATTTTATCAATTACTTACCAGTCATTAAAGAAGAGAGATGATTTGTAGACAAATATCTTTTTTTTTTTTTTTTTTTTTTTTTTGGAAACAGTGAGGTGCAGTAGAGAAATTTGTGTACCCGAACTTGAAATCACCTTTTGACCACAGCAAAATGGGAATGAAAACATGAAATGCAGCAAGTATGCCACAAACTCCCCTGTGTTCTTTGGAAGATCCTGCTCTGCAAAAAGACAGACACACAATTTAAATGTAAAACAAATGTCTTGCATATGTATTTATTGAATTCCTACCCTCTGTACCCTTTTTTCCACCTCTCATACTGTTTTGACACATGACATAGTCATTTTTTGATGCAGGGAGCCTTAGTCATACTGCTCATCAACTTAGAGAGGAAGTTATTTTCCATTTCATTTGTTCCATTCTGTTATCTCTTTTCTCATTCACAGAGTAAATACAATCTTTTGTACTATATTCTGTCTGTCATTGTGCCTGTCATTTTATCTGTTCATTTCATTTCATTCCATTGATTAAAATTCCCACAGAGTTTCTGTGGACAGTAGTGTATGTCAGCTACTACACAGTCATGTTTGGGCTTTGATCATAATTCAGTCCATCAACTAGGCTTTTGCACTATCGTCTTTGATTTTTGAGCTGCTCGAAATATAACAAAGCCTGAAGCAAAATGCATCTGATGCAATGTCAAGGAATGGAGGAGTGGGTAAAATCAATAGGCTGCGCACCCCACTATTATGGTACTTGGAAGCGGTGAAGAGGGGTCCTTTTGCTGGCGTTTTCACCCCGGGCAGATGGAGTTTCCTGTGCCAAAGAAATGTTGGCAAGGTGCCCCCCTGGTCCTGAGTGGCCACCATTATCACCATTATTATCTCCATCTTCACTCCTCATTAGCAAATGGTCTCTCTTCCTTTACTCTCTCTCAATCTCTATTTCTTGTGCTTTCTCTTTCCTTTGATCAATTTCTCTGGAACTTTTTCTTTGTGTCTGTCTTACTCACATATTCTCTCTCGCACACTCTGTCTTGTTCTCCATGTTTCCCCCTTCCCTCTCCTTTTCTTATCTGTGCTGCAGAATACCTGAATCCGATTGAGGAGAACCCGTTTGTCTCACGACGTAAAAATGGTGAGATCCATGCCTTGGATAACCCGGGCTACCACAGCACACCCAGCAGTCAGCCCAAAGGAGAGGATGAGTACATTAACGAGCCCCTCTACCTCAACACCTTCCACAGTCCCGCTGAGCTTGGCCTGGAAGCCCTGAGAAGAAACGGTCTGCCCCTTCCCACCCAGCCTTCCTCCTCCATTTCAGCCACAGCCTCAGGCTGCCACCTCCCCCTTACCATTCAGACCGGGCTGCCCCACTACCCCCTTTCCACGGCCCAGCCCTCTCCGTCTGGCATGACATGCCACCACGGCCCGCCGGCACACATCCTGCACACCCACCACGCTGTCAAACCCGTAGGACAACCTGGCAATCCAGGTGGCAGCTCTGTCAACCAGAGCCAAACAGGAACTACTGCCCAAGCGTGCCAGCCAGGTGCCCTGTCCGCTGCGGCCCCCCTCGGGCACGGCAGCCTGCCAGCTTACCAGAGCCATGCCACCACCCACCCTGCCAGCATGCTGAAGCATGGAGGGCAGTCATCAGGCAAAGCCAGTGGGAAGAAGCTGAAGGTGACCTTTGACAATCCAGAGTACTGGCAGCACAGCTTGCCACCCAAGTCATCTAGCCAGGCAGCCCCCGACGGCGCCCAGGGAGGCTCCACCAATGCCAAGCTCTTCTACAAGCAGAACGGCCACATACGGCCGGCAGTAGCTGAAAACCCAGAGTACCTGTCCGAGTTTTCTCTGAAACCTGGTGCCATCCTGCCACCTCCGCCCTACCGGCAGCGGAACACCGTGGTCTAGATCGTTCCTCGCGACAGATGTTCCTCAATCTGACTCTTGCCTCCGACAACCTTTCGTCTTCTCCGGTTTCACTGTCCCACAGAAGGGGAGCAGCCATGACCAGAGCCTCCTCGAATCTTTTCCAAACAACGTGCCATCTGCTGTAGACTGTAGCTACACCTGAAAGAGGTGGACCGAACTGAACCAAACTGACCCACAACTCAGAATTGCACACCTTCACTCCACCTAATCCGGTCCATTCACGTTCTGTAGATAGAGACTGTGCTCCAAGCCTCTGAGAGTGTGCAGTGTGTGGGGAAAAATAAAAGGTTAGCCAGTTTTCAGCGAATGACATACGAATGACTATAACACACAGCAGTGGATGTACTGTGTTATCCCACCAAGTTAGACCACCAGGGTGACAAACAGGATGGATTTGACTTAGGGGACCTTTTCTTAGGTGAACTCACTGCCAACCACTGCGGTGTCAGATTTGTGCGAGGAACAAGATTTTTTGTCTTTCTTTTGCAATATGAAGGTCTGAATATGGATGTTGCTCTGCCAGGAGTGTCTCAAATGAGCCAAGAGACTGAACAAATACACTGGCGTTATGAAGGACATTGTAGAGCAAGGAGAAATAACAAAAATAGGGAGGAAAAAGACTGATGTGTTTGAACACAAAAAGGGTTATTCAGGAAATTGACTTCCTGTCACATGAAGGAAGGAGCACTGAAAGTTGATCATTCAATCATATTCAATTTTTTTGCCTATAGTGTTATATGTTGTAGAAATTCCCATCAGATATGTGAAGCCCATCTCATCTTTATACTGTAACTGTGATACTGTGATGGCCAAAAGTATACAGAACCCTTTTTTCACATTTGCAGTTCCATCATTTATTTTAAACTTGCCTAAACAACACAGGGCAACTGCTGTATTTTTTTTTTTTTTTTTTTTTTTTTTTTTTTGTGTGTGTGTGACTACTGTCTGCTTGGAAAGGCTTAACAAAAAGCTTCTCTAAGCCAAAGGGTATAAGGGAAAAACACACTGTAAACATTTTATAAACACTGGTTGCAATGATGAAAGACATAGGTTTTTATACACTCGCTTTCCTATTGGGATTGTGAAGCTAAATTAGATGAGTTAAAAAGTGACTTGCTGTGAGAACAGGAGGATAATTAGGGAAATCGCTATATCTGCTGAATCGTACAATACAACCATCCATTCTGCAGCTGAACTCAAAATGGTGGTCGGAGAGAAAGAGAGCAAGAGAGAGAAAATAAAAAAAAATATTTGCAGAGCTGTAGAGGGGAGAGAAAGTTCAGACAAGCCTCTTAATGAAGACCTCAAGGAATGAACAAGACAGCACCAGCAGAGCAAAGTAAATACAGAGTACAATTTTGTGTGTATGTACATGTGGGTGTGCGCACGAGATTGCATGCCCATTAGTGTGTATGCGAACATGATGAAGATGAGTGTGCATCTGTGTGTGTGTTTGTGTGTGTGTGTGTGTTACCATATTAGAGAGCCAGTTTCGCCCCGTAGGGACATGCTGGGGAAGAGAGAGAGAGGCTGGGAGAATTCAGTGAAGATGGGGTCAAACAGCTACGAACCTTCTGCACGGCTACTAACTATCAGTAGACACAACACTCGTCTGAACTTAAACGAGGCCTCCAGCAAATCAGCGCTGCCAGGTACAAAACACACAACTGTTTCTCGCTTGAATCAAAAGTTTACACAGTTATACCATACGTGCTGAGCAAATTTTGTAACCCATGGGCTCCTCAGATTTCCCATTGAGAAAATAAGCTGAAAAAGTTACTATTTGCAGGTGTGTTTTTTGACCTAAAAGCATCACTATTCTGGGATCTTTTCATAGGTATGGTTTGTTCTCAGCTGTCTTGATGTTCTGCATAGGGGGAGTTGGGGATTGTGGTCCATTGATTCACGGGGAGTGATGTTCTGGCAGTTGTTGTGAGATCCAAACCTGTGCCAAATGACTGTTAGAAAACAGTGTTTATATTGTACTGTCAGTGTTTCAGGTTATAAGGAACATGACAAGTATCAGTGTATTATAAAAATGTGGCTGCCTACAGCCCATCCTATGAAATTTTACTGCAAAATGCTGATGATTGCTAAGACTGGTACACATTAGAAGCGGATGTAGCCTCTGTTGCTCCTGTGTGCAGCCTGAAGCCGGTGTTTGTTGCTGTTTCCGCATGGCTAAGCTGGTTTGGTCCAAGATTGCAACACAGTAGTACACAGTTTAAGACTGTTGGATTATTTGAGACAACAAATCCCCAATAAAGATGATCATCACTGACTGAGTGATGAAGTTACTCACTGACTGGGTGAAGTCACATCATGGGTCGGCCGACTGCTGGAGTTTACCCACTTCCCCTCTAACTCTTTCAAAATTAATCGGCGTGAAAAGTTTTCTATTATATCTTCAGAGGCCGTTTACAGCGGTTCCAGTCATTGGCTGCAGCTCGCTCCAAATTTATCCCACACTTAGACAAGACCAATTCTAAATGACTGCTTCACAATTTCTCTCTTACCAATCAGTGGTCCGGAGTGTTTTCTTGTCACCTTTTAGTATCAGCTCAGCTCGCTTTAAACCTTGATGGAGGTGATACCAAAAAAAGTACTAGATATGATCCACAAATTTTGCCTGATGGAAAGCTAAAAAAGGTGAGTAGAGTAGAGTCGAGCTGAGCCATAGCATGTGGTGGAAAAGCAGCTTATTTCATATAAATAATAAATCAGCACTTCCCATTCTGCTTGGGTTAGAAAACTGCTGTCCAGTACAGTCTCTGTTCATGGAACCAAGGGCAAAACAGCCACTTTCTAAATGTAGTGGCACTGCTACAAACAAATCAGACACAATTTCGCACACTGACCATACACAGTCCAGCCACTTACTAGGCTTTGACCTAGCCTTGTTAAGGAAGAACCAGAATTAAAGCTGCATTTGGCAATTTTGCACTTTGGCAACCCCAATTGCAGCAGATGATTATTTATCTGAATTTGACTATTGTATTTGTGAAAGCACGATTAATGCAGTGGATAGATATTACTCATTCAAATTCAGGGGAAAAAAATCAGCACCATGTCAAGTTCTCATTACCTCCAAGAAAGAGAGAAAGAGAGAGAGCAGTGGTTTGAAAGAAATCTAGCTGCCACACCAGGCTTTTGTCTCGCTAGCTCCTGCGCCTGATGCCTCCTCGTCTTCAGAGTGAGAGTTTCCCTGAGTGATGCCTGCTGTTGGCTGACTGGTGACCACAGAATATAGCGATAACTTTTCAATAATGTGTATTAAATGAAATGACTAGTTAGTGAAATCAAAGTCCTACATTGCAAACAAATTGGGCATTTTTATCTTTTCTAGAAGCTTTACAGTGCAGTGGCTCAAAGTTTGTTGGTGTGTGTGTGTGTTGCAGAGAGAGAGGGATAATCTTAATAGCTTGGCCATAACAAACTATGCTTTTAAGAAGTGACAAGTTCATAAAAGTTCATAAAACTTAGTTTAGTTAAAAATAAAAATAAGAGAGACACAGAGAGATGGAAAGTACAGTATGCAAATGTGGATATATATTTCCTAATTAGTTACATGCCAATGTTAAATCAGTTTGATGCTTTGAAGGCACAACAGTTGCATTGCCAATGAATATTAGGTTAGAAAATGCAACATTTGCCCGATTTAAAATAACTTCCAGTATACACCACGCCAATATCTGGTCTTCTATCCAGTGGCATAAACAGATACAGATAATTTTGTTGGGTTGAACAGATACAGACACCTGCACCCCTCTAATAACTACTTGAATTTGTTGAGAGTTTGAAGGACTCCATCACTCAGAAATCACACAACCTGACCCCAATATCCGACAATCCTCCTCAGGCCAAAATGTTATGTTCTTAGCTGCCAGTGGTGGTTATAGAAAGTTTTTCCAGCAGTACTTTTAAGTTTTTGAGTTGTCATTTTCTGTTTGGCGAAATGATTCCTCACCATACTGCATCTTTAGCCTTAATGTTACAATAATAATAGTAGTATGGGTAAGTATGGCTAAGTATGGCAAAATGCAACTAATCAAGTAGGGAAGATGGGAAGCTCCACTCCACAGCTGCACTTTGCAATTCAGACTGATAAGATCGGTGTATTTTTACATGAAAATCTTGCCTAGTGCAGCTTTAACCCACTTAATCGTGCTTTTACTGATTAGATTTTAATTACATATGATTAGATTTTGATCTAGAGTTGGCTTCAAAGACACTTCCCCTTCCTAGTCCCACAGTGAAGGCACTGAAAGCATCTAATGTCCAGATTCAAGTGTGACGGCCTCCAATGGAAGAGCGATTTCCCACTGACCATCAAAGGAATTGTTCTCACTCTCACTTCTGATGCCAGTTTGCGACACTTTCCGGTCTTTGCTGCTACAGTGGTGGTGAGCAAGATGTAATTACACCTTGTAACGTGTGGTCTTACAGCCATTGTTGCCTCAGCCTAGCCATATATCTACCAGGCGGACTGCAACACTGCAAGGTTTTGCCAAGATTCATAAAGTCAAGAGGAAAATTCCACAGTCTTGTTTTTTGCCTCAGAGGTTTACTCACAGCACCATACTCAAGGATATTTCAATGGACTGGCAACTTAGGTCAATGAACATGCACAAAATCATACAGTTTCTGAACCTCTAGCAAGTCTGACATTTCCTTGCCATCCTCTGTGGAACATTAGTGTTGATTTGCCAATTGTTTCAGTAGTTTTTCGTCATTCTGTTTTGGCAGACCCCTGTCCGAGCTGCTCTCCGGTGTGCGTTATTTATTTTGTGTATCTGAGCATCTGTGTTTGTGTGCGAGTGTGAATGTGAGTGTGCAGACTCATGCCCAGCTGTATATGTTTGCTTTGCTCCCCATGGAGCACTTTGATCAAACTTGCGGGTAGAAAAAAAAGGATTTCCACCCTTCTTTACTGAAATATTCAACTTGTTTATCTTAGAGAAATGTGTAGCATTTGGTCCTACACCACTTCAAACAGGCTCAGCAAAAGGCAAAAGAAGGTACACTGGCTAGGAGCGCTCGAAGAAGTACATACCAGACAGTATTGACCAGCTCCAGGAATGTCCATGTTTCTGTGTTTTCCGTTTGCTTCGAACAGTATTTAGAATCCTGCTTTGATGATATGATTATTTGATGAAGGAGTATTTTGTAGTCCCTTTTGGAGATCTAATTCAATGAAATGGAGACAGCATTTAATATCAGTGTGAAATATTCATTGCGCGTTTGAGCTTGTTTATTCTGAGCGATGGAAGCGTCCGCCAAATCTGGGTTTCTAAAAAGGAAAGGAAGATGGTATTAAAAACAAAAAATACATGCCTTGGTTTTCTCTCTGTTTGTCCTCAATCATACTGCAGGCAGAGACAAAATATGTGTTTGAAGCAAGAGCAGATGATGTTGAAACACCGACGAGACGGCCAGCCTCACGTGCTCTGGAGAGCGCTTCAGAATATCACGGGTGCTCTGCGAGAGAGGCGGTGTCAGTCAAGCAGCCCTCCATTTTTAATGAATTCATTTGAAGAGTTCATCACCAGAATGCTAAATATTCATGTTTTTTTTTTTTTTTTTTATCTTACTTACATCATTCAGTATCTTTAAAATTAGAGGATTGCATTCTGTGAAGTTGCTCTCATTTTGCAGTCCAAACACCTACCAGCCTTTTAAAAGCACCACAAACAGTTCCTCACCTTGGCCAAGCAACCATTTTCTAACATCACATATCACTTTTTTTCTTTCTACCTGTGGATCTCTCAATTTTTTTTCGACTCAAACTCGTTTCAAACATGTATTTTGTCTTTGTCCTGGCCTGTTTTACCTGCTGCTATTTGTTTCAGCCCCAAACACTGGTGTTTGTGCTTTCACATCAGGCCATGACAGCACTGGTGTTTGAGGCTGATCGGGTTTTTTACTGTTTCCTCCGAGCCAAGGTGCAGAGGCATGTAGCCACGTCGTACTAATATTTCACCCTCGCCCATTGCAATATAGGCTAGCATAGACTCTAATGTATAGTAGAATATCACCTTGCATGGAACCGAAAGTGAGTATTTTACCGCCATCGACCCTAGTATCTGTTCATTGACGACATAAGGTGAATATATTTAGTATATTCGAATTTCTATCCAATGAGCGTACAGTGTGAAGAGAAATATTCAGAATCCCTGAGTAGATTTTACCGAATTCAGTAGCACAATCTGGGAATCCTTATTTCTGAACGTAGAATCTTTCAAGGGATGTTTTGTGTACAGTACCCTATATAGTTCTTTAATTTATGTGTGTTCTAGTTTTGGTTTTATTTCGTCCATATTATCAGCAATGTTTTGTTTAATGCTTTGTGGTATTCTAACATATTGAGACTTGAACATGATTTTTTTTCCCACTATTGTGTTTGTTTCATTATTTAACATGTTTGTTGCTAGAGCTGCGATTTTTTTTAATTAAATTTTTTTTCGGTAGTTATTTCGCATCTTAATTGCACGTTTCATTGCTTACGAGTGGAAGTCATTCATTTCTGTAGCTTTGTGTTTAAATTATCAAAACAATATACCTGTACAGAATCTTTGGGGTTTCCTCAAAAATTTATCTAACACACTTCAACAACAAATGTGAATAGTATTTTTATAAAGCACTGAAATGGCCGACGTGGTGAATTTGTAAATAAGGAGGCAATGCTTTGGATTTATATGTTTTGTTTTGTTTTGTTTTTTTTCTCTCCTACTACTGTTTTCTTCTGCTTAACAATTTGCCAGCTGTAAAAAAAAAAAAAAAAAAAAAAAAAAAAAAAAAAATACACAAGCCGTACATATTTGCTTTATGTAAGTGTACCTTTGGCTAATGGAAATTTGATTTTAAAAGTGCTTGTTGACCCTTTCACATGTGAAAATCTGTTCAGTGGCCCTTGCCAGAGCGTTGCTTTGTGGGTGTCCTTATGTAATGTTTCTGTTCAGGTGAAGGCTATAAAGTGTGTGGTGGGGGGTGGGGGGGGGGGGTTGTTCAGTTCACCTAGTATCTTTGTGTCTCTCTCCCATGCCTGTCACATTTCATTTGTCACTCAGTAATGAGAACACCTCGGAACAAGCAAACGATCCATTACTTCCCTCTCTCTATCTCTCTCTTTCTCTTTCTCATAAAACAGAGACCAGTGCTGCCAGCTAACCTAGATAAACTGTGTTAGGGATTCAGTGTTGCCCTGTCCTTGTTTACTCTGTACTGGAAATAATACTGAGCCAAGTCAGACCCCCTCCTCCTCCCATGAACAGGCAGAGCACAGCCTTCACAATACAATTTATTTCCATTTAATTGGCGGTTTGTTTTGCATGCTTTTATACGGTATATGTAGAGGCGATGCCGTGGAGAGAAGGTGTCAATATCCAATCCTCTTCCACGTTAGCTTTCCCGTGTCCTTTAATCCAATATGGTCACCGTTGATTCTATCTTTCTGTTCTTTGAAACCATACCCAAAGCTTTATATCATAGAGTACCGTTCCTCATGTTTGTTACATGAATCTGTCAAAAGTATATTTTTAATTTAATATAAATAAAGATTGATTCAGTATAAGCTGTGGTGCTCTGTTTTTTTTTTTTTTTTTTTTTTTGCTGATTCCGTGGCTCTGTGGCGCGTCTGGCAGTTGTCGAAGGACATCTGAAGCTTCAGTCAGATACAAACAAAATGGCAGCCCATCACTGGCAAGGAAAACATAAAACTGAGCTGATACTGACAGGAAGGCAAAATGGCATGGAAGGAAAGCTTTGGGCAATCTAACACACTGTAGCTGGTGAAGGAGTAAACAAACAAACAAAAAATCATTTCCAAACTGGATCTGTTTGGGAAAAAGATTATTGCCTGATGTTCATCATTAAAAAATATGAAATGTGGAGGATCCAGAGCATAAAAGTGGCATCATTCTCTCAGTTACCTATTACCTTTAAAATGTGGATGCATAAAAGTACACAAAAAACAAACAAACAAACTCCATTTTCAGTGTTAAAAGTCTTGTTTTTCTTAAATTAAGGTAAAATGGCAGTGACATGAGATAACCCCACATGTTTCCAATGCTAGTGTAACTTTCTTGATACAAGTGGGCTGATCTGCCTCATTCTGCCTTGTTTCAACATACTGTTCCAAGAATAAGTCATAAAACAAATGAAACTGCATTGGGAACAAGTGGGATTATTTCATCCCACTGGCAGATTTTTTCACTTCTTTTAAGAAAATAAGACTAAATCACTCAGGACTGAATCTGTAAGAATCTGTCAAATGGCTGATTTCTTACTGGAAAAATGCATGTTATTTATTGTTCTTTGGTCAGATTTTTTTCACCTGTTTTAAGAACAAGATCTTGACACTGAATATGAAACTAAATGACGTGTTAAAATGGAAGACAACCTAAACTTACCAAAGAAGAGACGAGGCTCATGTGAAAGTGATGAAGTCAAGATGTAAGTGCATGCTTATTCTTAGTATTGATAACAAAGATGGGATTCTTTATGAAAGACAGCCTAAACTTACCAAAGAGGAGCAGAAGATCATCTGAAAGTGATGAAATTAACATGAAAACAAATGCCTGTGAGAACATGCCAGTTCTTTGTATTAATGATGAAGATGTGATTCTTTAATGACACCACAGGGAAGGTCTCTCCCCTGCACACGGAGGTGAGAGGTCGCCAAGAGAACAGCAGTCCTGGACCTGTGGCTGCTGGACTGTCCCAGTCTTGCTCAGGGACTCTTCAGCAGGGTGAAATTTTGGCAGCATGGGGGTCTTGAACCCAGATTATGCCTTTGAACACGTCCCTGCTCAGCACGCCGCCCTGCTGCCTGCAGCTAGAGCCGAAAATGAAAGCCGTGTGGTTGCTCTAATGCTCGCGCTAACAGCTTTAATAATATAATTTATTAACAGATGGTGCCTTTAATGAAGACAAGGAATCTCTCAAGGTAACGCGTGCTTATTTTGACCCGAGTTCTTAAGATCAACATTAGAGGAGTTACACTGGAGACAAGATTCTGCATCGCTCAAAAAGACTAGGAGATGAAGACCACTGCATCAAAAGAGTTCACAATGTTCTCCTCGTGTTATCCAAAGCTAGGCTAATGTGTGGATATAACATTTTGCTCTCATTTTTATTTTGCCCCCGTGCTGCGCTTAATCCGCTGTTTACCCAAGTGTTGGTTATGTAAACTGGCATAGGCAACATCGTTTGCTATGCAGCGCTCTTCCATTGCAGCTGCACTCCCAGGCTTTCATTTCAATCATAAATAATACAAAACTATCCAATGGCAGAATATGAGCTTTCTGAAGTCACTGCTATTAATACTAATAAGGCAATGGGGTGCTTTAAGTAAACACTGTTTATTAAACAGAAATCTCCACTCTCCCTCCCTCCCTCTCTCTGCACTCTCAGAGTTTCCTCAAAGCACTGAGAGTCAATTAGTAAGCACATCTAGTTTCACCATAGTAATTTAGAGAAGGGGCTTCAGCTGCAAAGTAAGAGTCTATAACTCGGTATTTGAACTGTTTCCAGATATATTCACATATAGCCACTTATTCAAAATCTATATTGGACCTGCCTGCTTAAATCACTGTCGAATAAATTATGTTTTCCATTTGCTGCTAAAAAGCCTTGATGAAAAAAGAATTAAATTGATATTCGCCGCTACTTTCCGAATGTTGAACTCACATAATAGACAGATTATCCTGAACATTAAGCACACTTCCCGACAGGACTTTGCACATTATCGCCCAGACCAGACAGCAAAGGGGGGAGGTCATTGTTAATTTGGCAACTACTGTATAACCATTTGTCAGTGTAATACAAATCTCCGTTATAGCAGATATTCCATTGAAGCCTGCTATCACTGCCAAGAGACAGGGTTCGGCTCATTCCTGGCGGCCTGTAGCAATTATGCTTACAGCTGCCCTGTACACCTGTGGCATAGCTGGGTGATGACAGCTCATCGCCAGAGGACTGGTGCTGTTTAATTGCAGCGTGTCACCATGACAGGGTGTTTTACCCACACGCCCCTGCACCAAAGAGAAACAATGAAACTGATTTTCACAGCCTCTGCAGCTCAGCAAGCTGAATTATGTATTGATATTCTGGTCTTAGGTCCACCAATATGGGTGTTTGAAGAATATTTTTGCACGGAATCTGTTTTTACTGTATGCCTTTGTTCGGTGTTTTTTTTTTCTTTTTCTCTTTACCAGACAAAATCCCATTGTGATTAAACATGGGATCACTGGGATATGCAGGGGTGACCTGGCCATGAAGGCAGCACATCACATTTAGTTCCAAATCAAGACAGATTTGAGAATTATGCATTGTTTCATTTTTTACTATTTTTGGTCTGTAACAGTCCAAATATTAGGTTCTTTCATCAGAACTGTATTTTTTTGCCAGGATGGTAAATCCTCTTTATGAGCATGTGTAATAAACCTAGACTCAGGTTAGCAGCTCAACCCACTGTTCCAGTGATAAGGGGACCTCTGGGATACATAAGGCCTTTCAGTTATTTACATATATTAACTAATAATAACATTTCCCATATCACAGTCAGTGATGTACCTGTATCACATTAACAGTGCATGACACGACTGGCCAATATCCAATATTTAAAAAATGTCCAATATTTCCCTGAAATCTCAACAAACCAACAATCAGTCTAATCCGATTGTGGCTGCAAAAATGTCCATGCAAGAATATAAAATAAAGGCCTGCATGCATGTTTCCATTTACATTTAGACTTTAAGTGTACAATTTAGTTGGCCCTCTTATCTCAAGTGACATTGAATGTGTTCAGCTGATTGAACCTGCAATCTTTTATTTGTAGGACTCGGTATAATTGTTGGGTCACAAAATAGTGACATTCTCTGTCTCAGGGTACTTTGACACCTTGGGTGAATTTGCGACTTTATCACATTTTTTCAGAGGGGTCATTCATCTGTTGGACAGCGTACAGCATATCTAAACACCATGGTTCGATTAAAGTGGACCTAAAAGGGTAGGAGTCAAGTCTGACATCTTGTTAAGGCAGGATATGAAGACAAGCGTTTGCATTTACAAGATAATTACTCGCCATTGAGCTCAGTGGTGTTTTTCTTTTGATATGTGCAGTTTCTTTTTTAATTTGTTCTGCATCACAACAAAAAGGGGTAAATATCATCCACAGGCTTGACCTTTACCATTCAGCCCTCCTCCATCTGAGGATCTTAATTTAGCAGCATACGAGCTGTAACAGCATCGTGAAACTATAATTAATGACTGAATTTAAAAATGAATCTGTTTCACCACTGCTTTGCTTTGTTGTGTTTCTCTACACGGTGTCGATGCACATTTGAAGTCATTACTCTCAACATATTATATTGCTCCTTTTAACTTCTGATGATATATTTACATTCTACTAGCATGCAAAATGCCCCTGGCATCATGTAATGTGCAATTAAGCTTTGAATGTGTCTATTATGATGCTTGTATAATGCAGTTAAGCATATGAGGCATAAATCATTGTTATCTCCCACCATGGGGCAATATCTCCCCTTGTGTGTCATGACTGCACGTGATTACGATAACACACAATTATGCGAGTTATATTTACTAGGATCTGATTCGGAGGCGTCAGATGTGTTTTCCCTCTCAGGCTGGTCACCCAGGAGAGGCCCCGCGTCAACAGCGCACCTTCATTTGCAAATATGATATAGGCCGATCGTTAGAAACAGGCATCAATCCAGCAGTGACAGGTCCCTGGGACAAGTTATGGTAGCCTGTAATTGATCCAAATGATAAAGTCATGGAGTGAGCAGGCACAGACGTAACAGACACATGTAGTGAGGCGGAAATACTGTATATTGCAATGTAAAGTGCTGTACTGTAATGATAATTCTGCCTTCTCAATAGATTTCTTTTTTCCCCCCATTTTGAACACCCTGCAGACACATATTGAGGTCATTTTGTGCTTTTGATAAGTTGAAATCTTTTACTGAACATCTCTATTTGGACATGGAAATCTCTGACAGTTGCAAAAACATTCACTTTTTTGCAACACAGTAAACAGCTGTCATGTGAAACTGGCCTCAGTTCCCAGTGAGAGGTCACTGGCACATGCTACAAATAAAGAAAAAAAAAAAAAAAAGAAAAAAAAAAGAATAATAACAGTAATAATAATAATAATAATAATTATTATTATTATTATTATTATCATTATTATTATTATTATTATTATTATTATTATAGCTTACTTTTTTTTTTCTTTTTTAAATTGAAATTGACCCTTTTTTGTCTAGCTGGCCATGGAAATTAGTATATTTTGCATGTTAGTAATCAACCCTCTAACCATTGTGCAAGAATGATGTTATAATAGCATCTTTTTTTCTTTATGTGTGTACTTCTAAGAATTATGGATGATTTAATAGAATACAATGCAATACAATATGTGTTTTATTGCACACTAATGTGGAAATTCCTTCATCTTCACTATATAGATAACATGTTAAAATGGCAACACAACATAGAACATATCAGAGCCCCATGTACCCTTGAAATCAGATATTCCTGTGCAAATTAAAATTAATTCATTTAAAAAGGGGGGGATGAATTTCAGCTCTCAAATTAAAAGATGCAGTCATTCAGTAAAAGGACAGAATTATGTTCAATATGAGTGAAAGATGTTGATTAGTAATTAAATCCTGTAACACTGCAGGCTGTTTTGCATCTTGGATGAGTTTTTCCACTGACTCGCTCACTGCTGACGAGAGCCTATAGTATGAAGACTTTTGGGATATACCGGCTCTATGCCTGAGGCTCGTACAATAGTCTGGGGGAACGCCAGACCCGAGGAGACTTATCTGCAACCAAGCAGTGAAGAGACTGAGCCCGATCTATAGCTGAGGATTACCATGAACTGGAGGAAGAAAACGAGACGAGAAGACAACTTCCCGTGAGGCATCTTATACACAACATAGCAATCAGGGCAGAGACGGATGGTGAAGAGGAAACAGGAGTAAGAAAACTAGAGAAGGAGGGCAGAGAGAGAGAAAGACGAATTGAAGTAAAGGTTGGGCACAACAGCCTGAGGCAGATTCTGGAGGGCAGAGACCTGTACAAAATCACCTCAGCAGACGAGAGAAAGAAGCAGGAGCGGGAGGGAAACAGTGGATGGGCATCTACCTGCACTTCAATCTCTGTGCTGTGGGAATAAGAAAACTGGCAAAATAAGTTGTACTTATTGTAAGATGCATGAGGTTGTAAGAGGTTGTTACAAATGTCTAACACGAATGCACAAATCTGTGCTTCAATCCATAAACTGGAAAAACAAAATGTGTTTGTGATACAGTTTGATGTATTTTGTAGTTTAGAGGAGCCGCTGGCAAATGTACAAAATATACTTTGCAGAAGACATCTCAATGTGTTGCAAACCCTAACCCTAACCCCCCAAATCATTAAAAAAAAAAAAAAATGCATTTTTGCAAAAATGAATTAAAGCATGTGCTGTTAAGTGGTTATAAAATCTGCTAAGATTAAGTTGTAGTTCTGAATACCTGTTATTCTACAAACATGCTACAAGTCAGGTTGCATCTTCATCTCATCCTATTAGGCAACAGCCTGGTGGATGATTTTCTAAAATAGCAATATTTGAAAAATCAGGGCATATTTGCAATGTTTGAATTAATGTGGATTGGCTCACCTCGGGGCCCCGAACGCTATTGTCAAATTATTTTGAGGTTATGTATAACTCTTAAATGGAGAGTTGACTGATTAAACAATATACAGGCTATGACAAATCTTCTCTGGTGTTATAGGGCCCCCAATTTCTGTCTTCAGTCCACATGAGGAGGGCACACATCAAGTCTGTGCCCCAGGACCCTGTGGTGCTATGATCCGGGCCTGGGGATGGGATACTTCCCTCTGTCGGAGCCTCACCTCTTGATATAGGTGGATAAAACAATTGTATTTCCACATACACATGACTGCTCTGTCTATATTGAAGATATAATCAGCCACTTTGTTGTATATTGTAAATTTTGCAGCATTTTTGTCCACCATGACTGAAGATCAGGGAAGGGACTATGGATTGTTGTGCAATTTCTGAGCCACTGCTGGCCTTTTTTTGCATGACAGCTGACTGGCCCACCACAGCACCACCAACCTGCCAGAGTATCCCCACGCTTCAGGTAACAATGTCTCAAGCTCAAACACAAAAGAATTACACCCAGGGGAACTTGCACCAATCGTGGGGCGTGTCCCAGTCACTGTTGACTTGTTCCAGTCTTCATCTGCATTTGCTTGTGCCTTCAGAAGTCACCTTCACGTCAGACACAACACCTCTCTCGTTGAACTCAACTGGGGATCAAATTGCACCAAATTTGTGATCAAGGTGTCTCAAAGATCAAGGTCCACTCCGGGGGAACAAAAGAAAACGTGGATGCAAAGTGCTCACTCTAATTTCAAATTCTCAGGGACAGCCTGATGAAGTTTAACCCTAATTAGGCGAAACAAATCTGAAACTGATGCACTAAAGCCACAGCTGTCATCGCAGCTCTCAGATGCTTTTAGAGCAAACTCATCTTTGAAAGCATGATGGTGACTGAGCTGAACAGCAACACTGCTGCTTAATTGGCTCAAGCTTCTCTTTGTGGCTTTCTCTCTGACCCCTCATCTCCCTGTTCTCTTGATCCCCTCTCTCTCTCTCAGTCTCTCTCTCTCTCTCACACACACACACACACACAAACACGAAGGTGGCTTATAAGAGTGCTTTGTTGTGGTTTAGAGCAGATTTTCATTCAGAGGTTTTTGACTTTTCTCACTTAATTCCTGCTTTGACCCCTAGAAACAGACATGCATGCAAACAAACAAATGAACACAGACACACACACACACACACACACACACACATACACACACACACACATACACACACACACACATACACACACACACCCACACACACACACACACATACACACACACATACGTATCCACACACACCGGTCTGAAGACAGAGATGGAGAGCTCTAATTTCCACAGGGCCCTGAAACTCAGAGGCCTTTACATTCCTCCAAACTCAATCTCCTCTCTCTCTCTCTCTCTCTCTCTCTCTCTCTCTCTCTCTCCCTCTTTCACTAACTCACTCACTCACACACACACACACAAACATACACATACACACATACATGTGTGTATAGTGCACACAGAAACACAATGATGATGCACAGCTATGGGCTCAATCTGGTACAGGCCTGTGTGTGCATGGTAAAAAAAACTTTACTGTCTCTTTCTCTCCTTCATACACACACACACACACACACACACACACACACACACGCATACATACTTTTTTACTGCTTTCCCAATAGAAGATAGATGCCTGAATCTCACCTCCTGACTTTTCTTTTCTCCCTCGACAGTTTTCTTCAAGCAAATACAATTTTTACAACAGCAATTCAACATCTCTCTCTCTCTCTTTCTCTCTCTCTTCCGTCCACCACTTACCTCCTAACCAACCAACCAAACACACACACAGAAACGACACAATACCTCGAATCACCCTTTTGAATTTGTGTCATACGTGCACAGCCGATTACGCCGTAAAGCTTCGAGGCAGGGGAGGGGAGAGGAGGAGATTTGCGCTGGGTAAATCACGTAATACTCCTTTATCACGCTCCATTGGGCTCTGGATGAGCCTTGAACAAGGGATTGGAGCTTTTTAAGAAGCTCCTCCAGCATTTTGTGCCTGTGTCGACAGTGCAGGGTTGAAAACACAAAAGACAGAGAGAGGGAGATGGAGAAGTAGGGACACGAGTGTGCTAATTCTCATCCAAGCGAGGGGTCATCTGCTGTGCTGCTGCTTTATGTGTATTCCTGCAGAGCACATACTGGAGCATTTTTGTTTCCTGCAGTGTGGAAAAGGCCTCTGGGTGTAAGGGGAGCCTGGTGGTTAGTGAAATAACTGAGTAGCTGAAAGATTGATTTAGCCTTGTAACAGCCGGTGTGTGTCCACCACACTGTAAACATTTCCATCTTAATTGTCATTTAGACTCATATTCACTGTTAAAAACTTTTTTTTTTTCCTCAATTTAAAAAATCTACCAGTAGGATGAATAATCACACTTGTTCCAATGCAGTTTGCAGTAAGGCAGATCAGCCCAATAAGATCAAGAAAATGACTCTTGGTTCAAGAAAATTCTGGAAACAAGGTGATTTTTTTTTTTTTTTCTTTCTTTACTTTGGTTAAAAAAACACAATTCTAAAAATGACTTGAGACATTTTTTTTTTCATCAGTACAGAAGATGTGTGTCCTGTTGTTTTTGCCTGCTCACTCAATCATAAATCTCTTGGGACAAGAGCATCACCTGAATGCAAAAAAAAGAGGCACAGAGAGACATCCAGATGCTCTCAGGTTGGGGTGTAATTTGTCAAAGAAAACAGCCCTGAAAAACTGAAGAAATTAAACAAACATGGGCAGAATTGTGGTGGTTTTTAGTGTGGTGTGAATTTAATTCACCAGAAAGTTTGTATCAATGCAATTCATTTTATCTGTCCGCGAGTATGACATATAAACTATTTTATATTTAACACATAATAAAATATTTTAATATCAGGGTCCCCAGGGCAAAATCACTTAAAATAGGTTTATTGACATTTATCTTAGCGGTTTGTTATGTGAAAAAATTTGAAACCATTGCTCTTTTAAAACTGGTCAAATTCCCTGTGTGTCCTTGCTCTTAAGATACGTACATATTTATACAAAATTAAACAGGTGATAAGACACTCTTGAAAAGTAAAAGAGACACCTCAGATGTTCCTAATGGAGGGACCTGAAAGAGAAAGTCCTCTTTGGTGTCTTGTCCCTTAACTCTGAATGCTTTGATGGGGCTGAGCGGAGCGAAGGGGGGCGCCGACCCGCCTGCCTGCACCCACTCTCATCCAGCAGTGATGTTTGCCCGGGGAGGGAGTCCCGCCTGTGGAAGAAAAGACAGAGTAAGCAAAAGTTACTTTTATGTCCTGGAAAGCTGTGTTTTAATTAATGTTACCGCTAAAGGCTCCTGAGGGCTACGTGGGGGCTACCACTGTGATGAATCAAGATTAGCATGTGTGCGTGTGTGTGTGCGTGTGTGTGAGATACTTGCCAACCTTGACAGTTCAGAAACAGGGAGATTTTCAAAACAGGTGTGTGTAGGCAGGAACATATCTCACAGTGATGAGGGGTGGGGTTGGCGTTTTGGGGTGCACCAGAGGTCCGCAACCACCAATTTATTTATTTATATTTTTTTTCCATTTAAAACTTGCATTTTTATACATCCTCACATGACTACCTGGCTCTCTGAAATATGGCAATTAGTCAAGGCCTTGCAGAAAGTAAGGTGTGCTAGCGCAATGAAGCTGGCTGCTCAGTTATTTCACAACGACGACAAGACATCCATGTCCAGGTACCAAAGGGCCACATTTTACTTGGGCAACACATCCCATAATGTAAAGGCCCATCTGGATCTCACTCTGTTATTTGTCACTTACCGAGACCTTGTTTTGTCTGATTCAATTTGCCCAAACGGGAGTCTGTCTTACTGATTCCAAGCCAAAAAAAGAAGCTCTCTAATTTGCCTAAAAGATGGAAGTAACTGGAAGTGACAACTGCCACTAAGGTACCCATGGAGACCAACTGCATTTTGGTGTAACACATTTCAGGACCGTTCAAAAACAGCAGTGATAGTGTAGCTGACATTTCTCGTTTTACTGTTTCTATCAAATCTAATAAAATGGGCATATTTTGAAATTTGATTAAAATATGTGAGAAAAGCAGGAGGACAGCATGTGTGAGTAAGTGTGTATGTGTGTGTTCACTGTCATGAATCGAGATGAGTGTACTGAATGGCCATATGTACATTACGCATATTTGTGTATGTGTATGTGGGTGAGTGAGTCTGTGTGTATGCTTGGGTGTCTGTGTGTGTTTATGTGTGTATCCTTTTTAGAACTAATTTTATTTTTCACAATACCTACTGATTCTCTAGCCCCTTGTTTTGACACATATCCTTAATGCATTTCATTTTCATATGATAATATGACATCTACATTTAGGTGCACTTTGCAGGTAAGTGCATTGTGCCAGTTGTGCTTTAATAAATTGAAATGGGAAATTTGAATTATGTAGTTTGGAGTCAGGTTATCACCATATTTATCATATAATATGTTGTATATTTTATTAGTCAACCATGATGTTATGCTGTAAGCTGTGTTTTAAGCCCCATATATACATGTTCAGTCACTACTATAGAGTATTGCAGTGTAGTGTGATAGAAATCATATTGTGACCCATATATTGCGATATGAATTGTACCGTGAGGTCCTTGCCAATTACCAGCACTAATGCACAGGTGCGCCGTATATGGGGGAAAAGTTAGGACAATTCCAAGGGCCCTTGCCTGACAGGGGCCCCAAAAATAGGTCAAAACTAATATAAAATTATTAAATCATCATCGAGTTTTTTTCATGGGGCCCAAAATTCCTGGTGGCGCCCCTGCTAATGCATATACTGTAGCTCTGTCTTTGATTGTGATTTAAGTATTAGCGCCTCATGTGTGTGTGTGTGTGTATGTGTGTGTCAGTACGTGTGTATGCATGTCCATGTGTGTCAGTGTGTTTGTCCTACCAGCTCCTGCAGTGACTGAGTGTCTCTAATTGAGTGTGCTGTTCACTCGAAAGGGAGGTCTCAGACAGTGTTGACATTCAAGCAGTGGAGGACCACCATTGGGGATGACAGCTGATCATTCTTCCAGCCAGCACCCTAATTACAAAGAGAGAGAGAGAGAAAGAGAGGACGAGAAAGAGAGAAAGAGGGACTTTTTAAACAACAAACAGGTTCCACTTGCTTCCAATCAAGGCTCCTGTCCTGCTGTTTTGTCCATTCGTAATGGGCGGACCTCCCACCGCTAGAAACTCAGCATACACCCCACTGCCTTCCTGCTCTCCGACTGAGTCACTGTCGCCACGTGCTCCACCATCCTGCCCCCCCACCTCCTCCACCTAGCATCCTTCACACACACACAGCACTCTCCCAATTATATTCCACAGTTGCATGCTTCTGTCCATGCCAGTGTGTGTGTCTGAGTTTGTTGTATCCCCAAGCATAGCTCTGTTTTTCTGTTTTTCTCTCTCTCGCGCACACACACAGACATGCGCACATAACCTGTGATGTATTGGGTCAATCAGACTTCATCGGACGGGGCTGTGATTGCCTCCGGATATTAGTGAGCTTTCTCCCCACTCACCCAGACGATAAACTCTTTATGTGTCCATGGGCCTTTGTGGAGCAATAACAGCATCTCTGGCCTCCCTCACCCTTCGCCATCCATTCCAGTCTAATCCAAAATGTGAGCAGCATTGCAGCCACAGCTTAAAGTATCACTGACAACTTCCCAGGGATGGCCACTAGCAAACAGGCATGCTGTGATGGGCTGGCTAAACATCTTTTGTGGCAAAGTGGCCCGTTGATCAACTTGCCCAATAAGCAATAAGAGCACAGATACCAAAATCATCCAAGTACCCCCAGTAGATCATTTGCCTCACTGCTGCATGATATCTCTTTTGCATCCACAATGCTGAGTGACAGTAAGGCCACTAGCAATGTTCAAAGGAAGAGGGCTAACTTTTTAGTAATAAAAAGTTGCAGGTTCTCTATATATGTCTCATGGGGATGTGAGTCTTTGACTTAACAGATTTGATTTGCAGTTTTTACATTTGATACAAAGTTCACTTGTTAGCAATTCAATTTTAGAACAGTTTTTCATTTTTGGAACAATTGATAGCAATTAGAGTTTGAGAACCACGAATGAGTTCAATTCAGTACTTTTAATTTTCTCATAGATCACCATAACATTAGCTATTTTTAAAGGAATTGTTTCATATCGATTCAGGCTGAAGTCAGAGTGATCCATTCTGTTTATTTCTTTTAGCAGATCAGTGCAGTTGAATCAGAAGTATTCATAATCTGTGCATTGGTGCAGTGACTGAATCATTACACCCCTAATGGCCTGATCTTCGTAACTTTTTGAAATTAAATATCATGAGCTCACGGTTAGCGTGGCACATGTTGCTAGATTTATTTTTGGAACTATTTCAAGTGAGCAGCTCTTATCCTTTTGCTCGCTGTCTGGTGGAATTTCTTCAAGTACTGGCTTCATGCGCTTTCTTCACATACCAGGTGTAAATAACATACATGGCCAAAGGGAGCTGTTGAGTACTGATACCAAAACAAAGTAGTTTCACCAGTTAGTGAGGAAGAGGGTTGGGAAAGAGTGTTGATGTTGAATCCCCGACAAACCTGCTGTTGTTGTGCATGCTACAAAACATTTTCTCAGCTTTGTTTCGCCACTCAGAATCCTGTTGTTTGCTGGGCCAGGTCCACTTCATTCATTTTGTAGAGGAACAGAAACAGTGAAGCACTCATTCTCACAACAGTGTAGGAGCTGATGGATCAGAATTGAAGGATCTGTTGCACTCGTGTTCAGTAACAAATACCACTTTGTTGAAACAGGAAACTATCACTCTAAATATTATCAGTGTACATAAAACTGCCAAACCTAACTAGATGTCAGATTAGATTTCTTACTATTTAGCTTTAAGGCTGCTGCTTATTTTCACTTTCATTTAAAAAAAAAAAAATAGAAGTAGTCATTACAGTGCATGGTAAAAAGTTAACATGGAGCATTGGAGACAAGGATCCACCAGGGACATGTAGATCATTTTGACTGCATGATCTATGCCTGTCACACGTGTGTGTCACATGTCCATGCACAAACTCATACAGAAACGCACACAAGCATACAGATATACTACACTTACACACATTCAGACATACACACACACACACACACACGCACGTGTTATGCACGACTGCAGTACTCCACTTGAGATTCATAAGCACTTAATGAGTGTCTAGTGGGTGGCAATGTGTCTGACCTTGTTCACATCCCGCTCTTATTGTCATACATCACACAGAACGCTGCTGACTGTTGCATGACAGGGAGGTGACAACCATGTGCGTGCATGCCTGAGTGTGTGTGTGTGTGTGTGTGTGTGTGTGGTGTGTGTGTGTCCCTGATCCCACATATCCGTTTGAGTATTCAGGTATGTGAGTGCTCTTTTCACTGTGTCACTATGTCTGTTTTTTCGAGTGTGCATTTTCCTTTTTTTATTGTCTGTGAGTGTCTGCTGCTCCTAATGTGTCATTTTATGTGCCAGCTTCTGCAAATGTATGTACTTACTGTACACTCACTCTGCTGGAGTGCGCGCACACACTTTGAGTATATGCCCGTACGTCTGGTCCATGTTTGAGTGGGCATCTGAGCGTCTGCATCTGCGAATGTGTTTGAGTCTCGGTTTGGGTCTATATGTGTGTCCATGTGTGAGCGTGTGGGTGCTCTCCATGGTTGTCAAGTGCTTGAGCGGGCCAATCTCTCATCTGCCGTCCACTCAGATGAACTGACGTCCAGCCAAACCAAACCGACATAAAGACAGAGTGGAAGACATCACTATGCAGCTCAGCATTGCAGTTTGTCCTGACCCTGTCTGGGGCCCTCTCCTCTCTGCTGATTCTAATGAGCTCCCCCGGGATTAGACTTAGGCGGCCAGCGTCCCAATGAGGCGTTGGGGAGGAGGAGGGTGAAGGGGTGCTGGTGGTGGTGGGGGGGCATCGATACTCCCACACAAACACACACACAAACAGACTGAGCCGAACACCCTTCTCAACAAACTTGTCTGGACAGGAGCGTAGAGCTGTGGGCGTACACACATGAAATTTAAAAAAAAAAAAAATTGATGTTAGAATAGAGGGATTTACTCACACATAATAACACAAGCACAAAAAACAGTAAATTCCATCCAGCAAACACTGTATGGGTGTATGGTTGCAACATATTATAGGAGAGTTTCCATTATTGCAGTTGATAGTCACTGACATGACCTTAGGCCTATACTGCGATCACTCTTGTACCAAAAATAAAATGTAAAGACAGGTGTCCAAATTTCAGTCATTCCTCCTTGAAGTATTGCCCAAATGCTATAGCTTACGTTCTAGTTTCCGTTATCGATTGTTATAGTTGGCCAAATAAAAAGAAAAGGAAAGAAAGATGCACATTGCAAAAGTCAGGCTTGTTTCAGGTAAAAACTGTTTAGATTCAACTGACAAAAATCTGAACATAAACACGTAAATTATCAGTCAGGCCAATAATAAGAGCCATGCAGACACAACCCTCACAATTAAAATTTTAGGTTTATTCCACATCCATTTGTCAGGTGAGTCCAAAAGGGTTCAATGCAGCTTTGCACGTTGCATCTTTAAAATTTGAGCCGATGTCCCATTAGATATTTGAAATCCATGTATTTACATTTTCAGTGGGAGATTTGCGAAATCTTTGTCCAAATCCCAATGTTTACATAATGTGTATCTCGGTAAACATAAGCTGTGTGCTTCTTATAGATTTTCTCATGCCGGGTGTTTAACAAGTTAAAAACGGCTACCATATCATGAACAGCAGTTGCCTCCACCTACACAAGTCTGTGCCCCCCCTCCCCCGACAGCCCAGTCAAATCCCCACAGAGATACTATGGGGCTTTTGGCCTATTTAGTAGTAACGTAAATAGACTAAATATTAATTATTGGCCATGTAATGAGGCTTGCATGTTTAATGTTTGATTGTTTTTACTGTTTATTTCTCTGTTACATTTGAATTCTGGGAGCACATCATGAATGAGTGGTGGCCATTTTCCAGAGTTACAGTGAAGTCTATTGTGGAAATGGTCAACAAGACATACAGCTGCTGTTTCTCTTCTTTCTCTTCTCTTTTTTTTTTGCAAAGTATTCCTGAGATATGCCCTCCAGCCATGTCTGCTTGTAAACAGAGTTCATATAACATGTAGCACTTCTTCATGCACTGTGCATTCATGCAGCACAACGTGAAAAGGTTGGGTTGAAATGCTTGCTAGGTAGACGTACACGACAGAATTAGAAACCTATATACAAAGAGGGAAAAAAACCTACATTCTTGTATTTTCAGTGGCTCAGAGGATTTTGCAAGGCCATACCCTGTGAGCAACGTGGAATGGGACTGAACACAAAGCCGGATTATCCTCTCTCTCTTACAACTAAACACCAGTGAGAACCAATCTTCTTTTCTTCCCTGTTTTTTTTTTTTTTTTTTCAGTTGTATAGCTATAATTGTGGTGCTTGTTTTTCATGTTTAAGGATGAAGTAATTGGCTCGCATTATGCAAGTGCATTTATAGGCAAGCACAGAATACACACACAAATTGTCTTACAACATAAACTGTGCAAAATAGGATGAAACAGTTGTCGAAGTGAAAATTTGTCAACATTACTTTTTGTGGAGAAATTTGGATTTTTTTCTTGGAGGTCGTGTGCTCAGGTCCAAGAAAGAAAATGAAATGAGGAGGTCGTCAGCTCTCCAAAAAGACACAAAAACACAGAAGAACTGTGTGTCCTTTAGTCTTTTACTAGTAATTAGCAGATTTTGAAAGTGAAAACTAATGACAAAAGAAAGTCAACCATGATATTTTACAGAGGCAATCAAACAAGTCAATATTACTTTTCCTTTCTGTCTGAAATGCAACAAGTGTGAAGCCTATTTTTATAAGCCCTTAAAGTCACATCAACAAAGTCTTGATAGTCACATGGAGGAAGTTGATTCATAACAATAACAGGCTCTGGCATTTTTAAAACGGGTTCTATTTTCTTTTAGCCAGAGGTGAGTTTCACTAGATGCAATTAAAACAGTGGATCCAACTAGATCACTCAGAGTCTGTGTGATTTGGTGAGGTTTCCACTCTGCTGCAATGTTCCCTGTCTCGTGACCCTCCAGCACTGTGGGACTGGATGGGTATTCATCTGTGGAGCTCTAATCACAAAAAATATGTGTGTGAAAACCTCAACAGCAACACCTTCATCCAAAAATAATGACAGGGATACTGGACATAATTCACAGCCCACTGGGACCAAGAGTTTGGTTGGGAACTATTTCCTACAGAGGAAGAATGGCAAACATTAGTTTGTTCTCCAGCTAATATTAGCTAACATCATTAGTTAACATTTCATGACCTTTTCAAAACCTTAACCATGATGACAAACTTTTTCCTAACCTTAACCACGTAGCTTTGGCAGCTAATGGTGCTAACAAAGCAAACAAAAGTGGCTAAAGTAGGTGAAATAGCGAGCATCGGCACATGTGCAAATGTTAACAGTCTTGTAACGTTGATGCAGGCTCCACCACATTGGCTATAAGTCTAAATGTTGAAATGCAACATATTTTTGGTTCAGAAATTTTAACATTTCAACGTAGCCGATTTGCTGGCTTGCAGAAACATAACATGCCAACATTCCATTTTGGCAGCTGGGTTGCTATGTAAATACCCCTCCAGCTCTCTTGTGGGGGAGTGCTGGGAGACAGGCAAAGCCACAGCAGACTGGAAACCTTGTCAAATCACACAACTACATGGGTGAATCAATGGCACTAGAAAGTAAGTGGGAAAATATCTTGTTTTTGTGTTTTGGGTGAATGGTTCCCTCAGTTTTCACAGTTTATGTTAACATCCTAATCAGAATTTTTGCAGTCATGTCATTTTGTTTTACAGCTGCACATGTAAATGTGATTGTTTTTACAACACCCTTTGAGCTACTTTTTCTGAGTAACTTTAATTAAGAAAACTATATCTCTCTTGCGGGTAGCTGCGGGCAGTTCAGCTGGCTTCCTCAACATTATGTTTAACTACAAGCAATTACCACTACCATGGCTAACTATGGTTTATACTTTGATTTTGTCTTTGAAAGTGGCACAAAACCAACCTGTATTTGCCTACGATCTTTCCCCGTTGGTATCAAGGGTTAAGTGGCACGAGGGCTGATCAGGTATTGTCTGTGCAAGACAAGCTCATTAATGTGTCACAATTCATTATCAGAGCCACGTCCTCACCTTGTCAGGTGGCTAATGGGAATATCAATCATAGGCTTCCTCATCATGACCCTTCTCACATCTTTCCTCCGCATCTTGCCTCTGTTGACTTCTCATCCCGAAATACCACCAGGCCCAAACAGATCTGTCTGGAACAAATGTCAAACACAATTCGGCTCAGGAGTAAACACACACAAACATGGCTGACATACAGAGTGCGACTGTTCTTTCTATAGAGGCGAGGCAGACACCAGTGTTGCACAGATTCTTTTTTCAGCCGCTGTATTCAGATACAATGTGTTCATTTCGATGGGGTGTGTCTCTCTGAATGAAGGCAAATGCTCATGAATTCATATTAAAATGTGTAAATGATTACTTTATTGATCCTCATTGGTAAATTAGGTTGTTTTGGCAGCAGCAAATTAAAGCAATAGGATTCAGCAGGGAAACAGAGGATAAACATTCAAATTCAAGCATTCACAACAACTCACATTTGCATGCAGTAACAGTGAGCAACTTGTATGAAAACTGAATAAGCAGAAATGTGAAATCAAAGTGCATCAGTGGCAGTGGTTAATTGATAGATTACATTGATTGGACTGAATTGGCAATTTACTGAAGAAATTCCAGCAAATTGTTTTGCTCAGCACCATGTATATTCATTTACTACTACTATTTTAATGCTGCTGGATCTACCCAGAGTATTGCTAAATATTAAACCTTCAGCTCAGGCCTATAGGTGATAATTGTTTTTCAGATTTCATTACCAGATACTATGATAAGGGTATTGAAACCTCTATTATACTGTATACTGCTATTATATGTGCTTCAAATGTATATGTGCATCCATGGTCTTCCAGTTCCAGGTCAAAGTAGCGATTAAGTCCCGCCCCCATCCTGCCTGGCCACACCTTGCTCTCATGTCACCACCTGGCTGTGTTAGGAAACAGGTGAGGAGCAGCAGGAAGGGAGTAAACAGAGAGAGAAGCACATGGCGGCTAAATAAATCCAGGAGACTGCAATTAAGAAGTTTGCTGCTGCTGTTGTTTTAGAGCGAGGAGGAGTAACATTCAGAGAGCCTCGCCGAGGATCAAGGAGATAAATGGTGTGGTAAGACTAATCCTTTTTTTTTTTTTTTTTTTAACCATTTTGCTTTGTCTGTCAAGGCATTTATTTTTGGATCAATGTGGTTTGGACATTGCGTTAGACTGCACTGACAGATCTGCTGAAATAATAAAGGTGATTATATGCTACAAACATAGATTTTGACAGTGCTATTCAGATTCACAGTTTGCGCTGGACCATAAATTAGCTAACTTTTTTCAACACACAAGCCTCTATGAATGAATGAATACCACTGTGTTTTATCTTTATTTATGATTAGAAAGTGTCACAGAGCTTGTTTATTGGACTTAATTGTTGCTCCTTCGATCAAACATTAATCAAACAAAACAAAACAAAGAGAGAGAGAGAGGATTATACCAAAAAAAAAAAAACAAAAAAAACATGGGGCATCCTAAAAAAGGCTTACATCCTGAAATGCTTATGCCATTTGTTCCTCTGCTGATGCTATTTGCAATAAATAAACAAAGATGATTTTATTTCATGCAATCACTTGCTTCATTTATTATTATTTTTTTTATTAAATATATTTAGCAGTTAAAATATATCCTCCACAGATAGCTTCTGCTGGCCAGCACTGAGCCACTTAAAGAGAAAAATCCATTAATTTAATTGAGTCACTGAAATTGGAAGCGTCATATAATAGCAGATCATAAAACCATTAATTTGATTTTGCGGCATTACAGCAGGCTAAAGTATGCCATTATAAAACTACTGTCAACAGACCTGTTGAGCTTCACTCATTCAGTTTACACTGCAAAACAAGTGGGATTATCTCATCCTACTGGCACTTGGTTTAAGAAAAATGAGATTTTAACACTGAGACTGAGATTTTCTTGGACAGATATGGTGAATAGCTCTTCTTCCAGAACACCAGTGTAGCTGACTTTTGTCATTTGCACAGGAAACACAAGTAGGTTTGTGATGAAAAAGGCCTTTATCATCAATTCCATAAAAATGGGTAATTGGGAAGAGGAGAGGAAGAAAGCTACAGATAGAGTGGCAGATACAGTAGGTCATGAGGCCATGGCAGAATTGCCTACATTCTCTCTTTCTCTGTCTCTCTCTCTCTTTCAGCAGCCACCTTTGCATGGAGCTGATATACAGTAGAAGCAGAGGTGAGAGGAGTTCATCGACTTGGACAGCTCGATAGCAGGCGTTCCTTCAAAAACTCCTGCTCTCCAATTGCCCGTAATTTCATTTTTGTGTGTAAATATGTGTTTCTTGTCAGGTGCGTGGTGGTGAGAAGAAAAACAGGTGAGCAGACAGCTTTGACAAGCAATTACACCATAGCTTGTTTGGAAGGCGGGTTGGGATGAGCTCTGGTCTGCTAGCAGGGCAGGGGGATGAATACTCCAGAGACAGGGAGGAAAATGGCCAATGGGGGAATAGTGGCAAGATAGGGCCAGAGCACTGGTTTTCATTTTATTCAAATGCCTCTGGGATTGATTGAGCTTGTTGGATGTGATAGGAGCAATTGATTTGCCTCAGTGTAAGTAAATAAACCCAAACCATGCGGCCTTCGTTTATAAAAAGGCTTTGTGGTCAAATAACCTGCTTGAATCTAAAGGCCCCAGGTTTGGACCTCCCTGTGTACAGTTTGTCCATCAGCACCAATCTATTCTTTTGTGTTTTGTTCAGAATATTGCCCCGTGACCGAACAGACCCCAGTTTGATCCCAGTGACAGCCTGCATGTCTGTCATAGTAGCAGTGATTATACTTTTATTCATGCATTACTTGATTTTATTGTGTTTTCAGAGATGCACACTTACACAGGTGCATTTTTATATTTACACTTTTTTTTGCTTTTTGATTATAACCGTATATTTAATCTAGTATGGTAATTTGGTTTTGTTTTTGGTTAAGTTTGTGTTTAGTATGTTTTGTGCATGGGTCACTTCAATAGAGGCACATTATTGCCTCATTCATATTAGCATCTTTGGCCTTGACAACCAAAGTTATAAACGGGAGTTACTGGTGTTGTGCATCAAATTTCAAAGACTGGAAATTCTTGCATTCTTGGCCATTTAGCAGGATTTGCTCTTGTATGGTCAGTGCTGACATCAAGTATGAACTTGCGTGATATTTGCTCTGTGCATAAATCACAAATTTTAAGTATCACATAGGTATTAACATGACCTCCAGTGTCAGCAAACAAGGAGGCAGCCACACAGGTTTTGAGTATGTAAAGATGTTTGTTTTTTCTTATTGTGCTGCAGCAAACACAACACAAGAGATTTTTTTTTCTATATAACTGACAATAGTTAACATAAGCTTTAAATGTGCTTGCTATCATCTTGGTTGCCCCCATACCCATCAACTGGTGTGACAACTGAAACAGTTAAGCAGTGTTGTGCAGTGACTGGGAGACTGCACAGTAACTAGAGTCACTAGACTAGTTTGTGTATAGCTACCTGTTTTAAGTCGGACAAGTTTTTGCTATACTAGAGAAAATCTCGCATTTAAGAAGCCATTTAGTGTCATGTTCAGTATTAAAATCTTGTTTTTTTTTTCAAACAAGGTAAAAAATCTGCTATTTAGATGAGATAATCGCACTTGTTTCCAATGTGGAACAACTTGTTTCCAGGATTTTCTTGATCCTGTTGGGTTGATCTGCCTTATTCTGCTTTGTTTCAGCGTATTTATACTTGTTCCCAGAAAAAAAATCCTTGAACAAGTGAAACTACATTGGAAACGAGGGATTATCTCATGCCATTGGCAGATTTGTTACCTTCTTTGAAGAAAAGCATAATTTTAACACTGCATATGAGCCTAAATGACTTGTTAAGATGGAGATTTTGTGCAGTGCAAGTGCTGACACTACACCTTACAGAGCAGGTCTAATTTGGTATGCAACACAACAACTACAAATGAGATTTTGAAAACCTTTCTGAGTCAGGTCCCTGGACTCCAGGCGTACTCCGTGTAACCTCTCCTCCACATAATTGAATTTATGTTATTTTTAATGATCTGGTTGCAATTGCGATTTTCCCCTTGGCGGGTCTGCGAACATGGCACGGCATCTTGCCAAGGCCACGACTTTGGGTCTGAGACATCCTGCCATCCAAGTTGCTAACACTTTAACAGTCTGCAGCAGTGCAACAGAGCATGCTGACAGTTACTTTGAATGTGTAACCTTCCCATGGCGTGCCCATATGTGGATGTCAGGGTTGCAGGCTGAGGAAGTGAGCTTGACAGATGGGCAGGCCAACCCACCGCACCCTGGCCGCGAGCCAGGAAGTCCCGCCCTCAGGGGGAGTCCTGGGAGGAAGTGTGACTGCTCTGTGGGAGAGAGCACAGTTATTTGGTTCAGGGATGTTCCATTAACTTGATTAATGGCCTAATTACCGCCAGTAAACACTCCTAGGAGATAAGAAGCAGGAAGGAGGAGGCAGGTTGGGGGCGGTAGAGAGAGAGAGACTTTGAGAGATTGCCTCAAGGATCACACTTCATGCTGTAGTACTTTTTCTTTTTTTCAAAAAGTACTCCAATGGTCTGAATGAGATGAATACTTTTTTTTTTTTTTTTTTACCTTGTGTTTGTTGTCACTAGGAGATCTTCTCACCTGCTCAGCCATTTTCTCCCACATAAAAATGCCATTTTTGCAGTTGCTATATACACTACTCACAAAAAGTTAGGGATATTTGGCTTTTGGGTGAAATTTATGGAAAATGTAAAATGTTCACGCTACAGTGATATTATATCATGAAAGTAGGGCATTTAAGTAGAAGCATACACTGGTGATTTCCTCATCTCAAACAATTTCTTGAAACAAAAGCCAACAACAGTGGTGGATATACCACAACAAAAAATGTCATTGTGTCAGTAACTTGTCATGTGCCCTTGAGCATCAATTACAGCTTGACAACGACGTCTCATGCTGCTCACAAGTCGACTTATTGTCTGCTGAGGCATGGCATCCCACTCTTCTTGAAGGGCGGCCCTCAGGACATTGAGGTTCTGGGGTACAGAGCTCCGAGCCTCTACACGGCGACTCAGCTGATCCCATAGGTTTTCTATGGGATTCAGGTCTGAGAAAGTGCAGGCCACTCCATTTGAGGTACCCCAGTCTCCAGCAGCCGTTCCCTAATGATACAACCTCGATGAGCTGGAGCATCAAACACCTGATGTGAATTTTGCCGTTAAACTCCTTGTTAGAGAACAGCAACTTGTGCAAAAAGTACTGAAACATTGAACAGTTGGACATGTGCATTCAAAAGTTTACAGAAGGTCACATTAAGTTCACCTGTAAAGGTTATAATGCATTTTAGGTTCATCCTGAAATTTCACCCGAAAGCCGAATATCCCTAACTTTTTGTGAGTAGTGTATGTCCAGTCTACTGTTTCTTTTACCTACTGCTCAGTATCTGTTATCAAAACGCAGCTGCTTCATGGTCAGACCAGGATACTCAAGGGTGTAAGTAACTAATTACACATTTTACAGTAACTTAACTCATTTTTTCGTGCACTTATACATTTGAGAGCCTTCTGTTGCTACATTTTCATTCACATTCACTACAGAGTACAAATTTTGTCATCTCTCCATAAAGATTAGTCACTTCCTTTAGAAATACATGGGAAAGATCAGGTGACTTGGCAACATTTTCTCTAAGTAGATTTTTACAGTAGTAATTTCACTTACACCTGAGTAAAATATCAGCACAGAAACAATATTTCTACTCTCTTTTACTCATCTCACCCCTGATGATCGTTGTTTTTGATTCCATAAAAAGCATGCCTACGCTTGTTCTAGTGTTGCTGCATGATGGATTTAGCGTGTTTCTGAAAGCAGGTCAGCGCATTATTGTTGGATCCATTTAGATTTTCAATACATATTTATGTCTTCTACCTCAGAATTTGAAAATGAAACAAAACAAGAACAGAGCCACCTGAAGCAACAAAGCTTATTTTATATCTAATTCACCCTCAGGTGTAGTTGCTGACAAGAAATACCAATTGCATGTAAACTCTGCAAATTATGCTTTTCCAGCTCTCTGAAAATAGCAGCTGATTATGAAAAAATGGCCCCTACAAACACTTTGGAGTAGCGTGTCTGGTGGCACCTCTGCCATTTCCGATCAACGTGTAGGCGGATTGTTTCAGCCTTGGTTCCCTCTCAGCTCATCTTCCTCTACAGATGTGGGTTGAGCGTGTGAGGAGGCCTTTGCTCTCTCACTGAGAGAAGCGAGCCTTCATCCTCCTCCACACTAGTCTAAAATGTAGCTAAGTTCAGCTGGGCTGCCGTGACCTGCCCTGTGCGGCTCAAAGGCCAGTTCCTGCTCCACAACTTGGAACACAAATGCGAATTTCTCTGGTAATTGCTGAAATAGTGTGGTAAAATAAGTGGAATTGATGATTGCAAATTATACAAAGATGGGAATATGCATTATGATCAATGTGTGGGCAAAATGACTGAAAGAGGCATCAAATATGTCTTGTAATTGTTATCTTGAACCTAGTGGGTTGAATATATTTGTGATAGAGGTTTGATGATGATTATCCAGGCTTTTTAGAAATGGTATGTGTTGCCAAATCTGCCATGTCTCATTTATTTGACCAATGAATGATAGTAATGATTGTGAACATTGTAAAATTTCTGCTTAAGTGTTGATTTGTTTTTCAATTTCCTAAAATGAGGCTGTGCTTTGTCAGAAATTCAATATACTGCAGTGTGAGCTCTTTGGAAACCCCCCCCCTTTGGCAGTTGGCACAACTTCATTCCACTTAGCTCTTGCTTCTTGAGCTCCTCTGCAAATAATTTTGTTGTTCGATTGGGGTTCATTTTGAAACCCTCACACAGCATTGCTGTTGACTCGCTATGAAATGCTGACATTTTCCTTTAAAGTAAGGTCCGTGGCCCTATCCCAGTAACACGTGTATGAAATGGGACTCTCCTATATTGTTTTCATTGATTCTGTCATGGCAACCTTGTAACAAAGCCCTGCTTCATAATTGGATTCTTTCATTGGACACAATAAGCCTCAATTCTCCGGCAAAGTCGCAGATGGAGGGAAACGGAAATACTTGTCTGTTTTCTATGATGCAGAGATATGGCCTCCTCTGCAGTAGAAGAATGGCTCATCTAACGGATGAAATTTCACACACAAAAAAAAATACAATCTTTCAGTGATATGATATATTTTTTGTGCAAATGAAACAGACTTGATACAGTAACAGGTGGTTAACTTAGTAGTGGCAAGTAGTGTAAAGGGAAAGATGTGAGTTCATTTTGTGTCAGTGACCTCAGAAGGCTTTTTACCTAGCATGGTTTGGAGATATATATTAGTTTGCTTTACACTGTAATTACAATGAACAATCTGTATTACTCATGTTTAATGATGAAGGGTTAGAATAACTTTCTAGTATTATTCTCCAGGCAAAACACAAATCACACTCATGCTGTTGGTGGTATGTGGTAATAATCCTTTTTAGAGTCTCACAACAACAGGGCAACATTCAGGACCTTCCTGCAAACAGACAGATTAACTTCTACTGGAACGAGATGATGTCTGTCAGGGTGACAACATCTCGTCCAGAGTAAACCTGCAGAATAAGGGCATCATCCAACAGCATAAAGTCTTTTTATTTATTTATGAAGGACTCTGTCAGTAGGCTGAGGTAATTTCACTGGATCCAATGCAAATCAACTTGTTTGAAGAGTGTTCTTGCATCAGTTGACGTGTAACACCGGCAGAATGATATTCCTTATTAAAAGATAGTCACTTGCTTTGAGGGATTTCTTGAACCAGGTGGGGCAGCATGGAAAACAAGTGGACTTAACTCACCCTAAAGGCAAACTTTCATGAATTCATTCACTCATTTATTCATTTATTTTCCATACATACTTATTCCCAAGTAGGTATCACTATGCATAGGGTGAGAGGCAAGGAAACACCTGGAAATGCTGAAAGGCAGACAAATAATATTTGAATCTCTAAAACATTACAACATTAGAAGATGGGTTCTTATGTAGTGTGCTTCAATTATTAAGGAATAATGCAGCAAGTGCAACATAGGACTGTTTCATCCCCATAAAAGCACTCTGTTCGCTTAGGTGAACAGATGGTATAGCTGAAGCCAAGGCTAGTGTCTGAAACCACACATCTGTGATGCTGTAGAAAACATTTCTTCTACCTTCCTGTATCAGTGTAAGTGGTGTGCACACTTTGGTTAAAATTTTTTTTTTTTTTTTTTTTTTTTTTTATGGGATGCTGACTTGTGGTATATACGTAAAGGTTAATCTGTAATAGAAGAAGTTGTACAGTCAGCATCTGGGTCATGTAGAGATCTTGTGCTTCTTTAACAAGAAGTTGTTGTGGAAAAAGTGTGAGCTGATAAGACCCACCCACTGTCCTCTCATTGGTCTCTTGAGTTGTCCATTCAAATCTGAACAAGAAATCGCAACTTGTTGATGGTCCCAGTGATTTGTACAAGTCTCTTCAATAGCTTGACTGAATAATTGCTCCCAAGAGCTTCATACTTTTCTGCTTTCACTCTTTCCCTGGGGAAATACTTTACGCAGAGTGGGCAGTAGCAGACAAAAAAACCCACAATTTCTTTCCACACACCAAAAAAAGGAAGTAGGGGAGCTTTGACAAGGCTAGGTTGGAGAGATCATCCTTCAACCTTCAGGCTTTGATTCAAACCCGTGTGTTGGCAAGGCTGAAATCTCCTCGAACAAAACACAGAGGCACTGCCAGATCCAGAGATACTATTTTGTACAGTTGCCAACCCTGTTTCCTAAAATTTACATTCCCATACAACTAAACTGCATTCTTAATTATGTTTAGAGGGAAACATATTTTGTCTCAAATTATGTTTGCTTCTGGCATATCACTAATCTATATAAATATATATGTAATCAATATATCTTGTGTATCATGTCAGAGAAAGCTTCAGTTTAGGCATTAAAAACACTTGGTTAGGGTAAGGCATCATTACATGTGTAATGTTTGCAAGAAATGAACAGCATTGGTGCTTCACACTGGACTTGAGCTCAAGTCATCAGGGTGAAAGTTGGTTGTTTGACCCATCCGCCACCCCGCCATCCTCATAGCATGGCCTGCAGTCTAAGGAATTACAAATGTTCCTGTGATATGCTACAAACAAACTAATCTGTGACAAAATATGTTACCTTTCAAACGTGATTGAGAATGCAGTTTAGTTATGAGAGTGTCCGTTTTAGGAGTCAGGGCTCACAGTATCACACTTGCACTCTGACAAGCTAAGCTGAATTAAGTCCTGTTCACACAGTACTAATATTGTGTGGGAATCTCCTGCAGTTGAGGTGAAATGCATTGCTCAGTATGATAAAATTGGCTTGAATCAGTGAATCAATGTAGTGTAAGGTCAAGAGCACAGGCGGACGAAAGGAGTTTGCGCCAAAATTTTCCTGTACAGATTCCACTGCTTTGTTTGATTTGTTATTACGGATGGAAGATAGAAATTGGGTGTCTGGAGGAAGAAAAGGAAATTGCACATCCAAAACAAATTACAGCTGAAATTACTGAAGGTGTGATTTACATGGGTACAGTATTAGTATTATCAGTGAGCCTCTGTCTTCATCAAAATACCCTAGGTAATTTGTGCTGGAATTATTACCTTACAATTTACAGACAAAGCAGATGCACATGAGATTTAAATCGCCATCAGTCTCTGCAATTATTACAAATCGCCAGACTTCCCCGAGCAATATCAGTCCCGTGCAAAAAGGGAATTAGTGGGGTGACTGCGGTAACTTGTTTGAGAAGTTTTCAGGTGTGTCCCACCTCCTATGCAGCTTTTATAAAACTCCATAAAGGAGAGGGAGCTCTTTTTTCCATGAGAGTTGTCTTTAGCACCTTGACAAGATCTTTTATTGAGGTTTTCTCCCCTGCTGAGTTTGAGCGTGGGGGGTGGGGTGGTGGGGGTTGGAGAACACAGTGGCACAACAGATGGCATCTCACACGCTCGGTGTCCCCCGAGCCCACTCAGTGACCAGTGCCATGCTGCCACTCTGGGCGCAGGCAGTGTGAGGCAGAATTCATTAGCAGGATCAGGCTGGCAGTAAGGAGGTCTGGAAGATGAGGAAGCATTGGTCACAGGGTTCAGCGTCTCCGGTGTTTCCTCGTTTTTAAGAAGTCCTATTTGCGCCGGAGTTGTTGTGTGTCTGCAAAATCTTACCAGTGAACGATTATTGCTTCAAAACTGATTTGCAGCCTTGCGTTGAAGATCCCCAAAAAACGAGTCATTGGTTCAGGAAATGAAAACTACCTTGGGCAAAACCAACTCGGATCCGGATAGTAGAAATACCACACAATCCTTCAGGAAGGGATTTAAAACACCACACTCTGTCACTTTGTGAGGATAGTGCTGGAGATAAATGGATTGAGCCAACCTATTCACAGAAGAATAACCTTCGTCTTCGTGTTCTAACCTCATTGCTGGGCACATCTCAGCCTCTTATGTTTGGCCTTTTTATACAAATCACATTACAGTATAATGGCCTTGTGGAGCAGTCTTCAATTCAGGACTTTGAACTGGAACAAAATGGAAACAGACACTTTTGCTAAGGCTCAGCTGCATCATCAGTAGTAGGGACCACTCAGTGTAGTCCTTGTGTTTTGAAATGACCTCTCAATAGCTCTCTGAGAAAGAGTGGATACAAGAAAATCCTCTTTCTAATTATCAGGTCAATGAATGCCAAGGCAGCCTGGATGTGCGTGGACTTCCTCAACATTGCTGAAGTGGTATTTGCACAGATCCCAGTTCGCAGTGGTTCGCTGCAATTAGATTACATATCAAAATGAACAAATACTCCACTTTGCGAGAAGTCAAAATGTTTTTAATTTCGTATCCAGCAAGAGATGGTTGCATTTAGTGTCTGGCAAGCATAACAAAAAATCTGTTTTATTTTTTGCCCACATCTGGTATCATTTGGTGTTTTCATGTTACAATTTCAGGTTGGCTCAGGATAAGCACAGTTGGTCACTTCTGTTTCAGTCGGCGAGTCAGTCTGCCTGTTTATCTGTGTGTCTAGAACAACTTAGTCCCCAGAAAGGGGAAGATGCTGCAGCTATGTTCCTCATTACATATTCTCCCAGAAGAACTCCAAACTATGTTCACACAAACTCTGGCTCCTGAGACAGTCTGACTGAATCTCTGTCTCTCTCTCTCCCTTACAAACAACCCAACTCTCCTGTATTTCCAAACCTGAGCGGAATAGCAAGAAGGGAGGCGATACAAATGATTAAATGTGAGAGTCCACTTAGCCACTGTCTTCAATGAGTTTCCCAGGTTGAGTTGCCTTTTTCAAATAATAATTGACCTTGAGAGCCTCTTGTATTCCTGCATCCACTGTAAAATTTCAGCAAATTTACATTTCTATTTATGAAACTCATATTTCCACATGCAAATTCCGTCCAGCTGAACAAACATCTAATATTCATACTGTGTTATCGAACGTAGCTGATACTTTTAGCTTTACCTACATGATCAAACACACTCTAGACTGAGCGGGTCAGGCGAAATTAGTCAAATGCGACGAGCCAAAATAGAATATTTTCTCAAATTATGCAGTGTTTCATTCCCAATAAGCCTCGGAGTAAATAATGATTTCCCTACACCCCTCTGTTTGACTCCCAGTTAAATCTGTCCTGTCTGAATGTAATGCAATATGCATTATCAATTTGAGGCTGGGGATGGTTGGGCTAGCTGGTGAGTTTAGGTTCAACAGTGCCACCGTCTGACCATCCTGAACACCCACAGAAGCCTATGCAGTTTCCATGTATGACTCATAATCCAAATTATGCATCAAGGGTATGACTATCTTGGCTATAGGGAAACATGAACATATAATAATGGCAATAAAAAAAACTGTTTAGGATCTATTTGGTTTGTCCATCAAGCAGATTCCACTTGATGAAGTGAAACAGTAACTGTACTTATTTCTGGATGCGGGAGGGCTTTCTGGGGCTTTTTCCTTCTGTTTTTAGTGCATATTGAAGAGGTTTGATGCAGTAGGTCAACAGCTTAGGGAGTAAGCGAGGAGGAGACATGAGGTAAATATCATCGTGTTTATCCAGGAGTGGGAAGACATCCACACAAAGAAAGAGAAAGAGACAGTCTGGCTGGTTTGTCTCGATGCTGTTCTTTAGCCTGTCTAGACAAACTCGGAGAAGATGCTTGAGTAAAGATGACACTTGTCTGATGTGTGTGCGTCGAGCTTCGACAGACTCCTCAAACTTGTTCCGTCTCCACTGAATTCACAGGCTTGGGACCGGCCCAAATCTCCAGCACATCATGTCACAGTTGCGCTCCTCTGTGGGCTACTCCCATACACTGAGTACTACTACAGACAAAGATGTACACACATGCGTACACACACACACACACACACACACACACACGCACTCCTGTCTGTCACAACTTGCCACTGGGGTTGCCACAGACACGCACTGACATCACAATTAAACTGAGAACGCCCCAGCACTGCACGGTCATCCATCACATGCACCTCCCCACGCGCGCACACACATCCACATGCACACTTCCGTCTGTCACCTCCACACACACACACACCAGCAGAACACAGTGTCAGGAGCGTCCTTCTGCATGCTAAGAAGGAGGTATGCGTCTCCACATGCTGGCAGTTCCGTGCAGCATCTTGACTCGGCTGTGGAAACACATTTTCAGCCTCGGCTGGGCTGTAGCCTACTTTCTCCTGCTCCTCTTGACTGAATTATCTCCTCATATATAAAAGAACACAGCAAAAACTCTCCCTCTTAACAAGTAAATCAGTCTCATATTCATTATTAAAATTTCGTCGTTTCTTAAAAGAAAGTGAAAAAATTAAATAATCCCACTTACTTTCAACACTAATCTACTTGTTTCCAGGATGAAGTGTCATTTTCTTGATCCTACAGGGTTGATCTGCCTTATTCTGTCTTGTTTCAACATGTTCATACTTGTTCCCAGTGAAAATCCTGAAATAAGTGAATCTACATTGGAAGCAACTGGGATTATCTCATCCTGATGTCAAGTTGTTTCATGAGTTGTAAGAGAGCTAAGACTTTAACACTGAATTTGAGAACAAATGGCTTGCTTAGACAGAGATTTTTTGCAGCGAACCAAAATGTGTTTCTCAACTCTAAATTCCTCTCCATCTCTTTTCTCCCGTTATTGCACTCAATTTTAAAATCTCGTTTCTCTTTAAACAAGTGTCATATTCAGCGTTAAAATCTGCCAGTGGGATGAGTTCGGAAAGAGTCTGGAAAAGTCTTGGACACAAGTTGATTAGCATTGGAAACAAGTGAGATTATCTCATCCCACTGGCAGATTTTTTTTTTTCAATTATTTGAAGAAAAACAAGATTTTCAGACTCCGCCTGGGACTACATGAATTGATAATATGGAGATTTTTCTGTTCTCCCCTCCTTGTCTCCCCTAATATCTTTCTGTTATGTTCCATGATCCACTGTGAAACTAGCCTTTTCACTGCAACGTTTGATGATACATATGCTTATATTATAGCTACCCCAGTCTCTCCTCACTAATGCCCCCCAAGTGAGCAGTCAGTCACGGCACGGAGGTGTGGATAATTCCCTCAGTATCAAGGAAGATGCCCTCTCAGGGGGCTCCTGGCACTCGGCATGCAGGCGGCCCCGTGATTCTGATCTCATCAAGTGAGCACGTCCGCCTCCATTAGTCTCTGGCATTGTGCTCGAAATTGCTCTGACTTGTCGGGTGATTACCTCAAATGAACAATTAGGCGGCTGGCTGTCACAATAACGTGCTCCCCGTCTGTGAATTGGCTCGCCGGTTTTAGCGGCTGCTGCCATCAAGGTGCTCCAAATAAATGATCCATTCTGGAGGGGGAAATGTCAGCTATGGCCCTCATAATGAATTGGTGCGCAACAACTAGTCACATACACTGTAATGGGATGATGAAATAGATAATGCTGTTATTGGACAATGAATTAGTTGGCAGAGGAAGTTTCTTGATTGAGCCGTGTAGAGATTCATTTAGGGTGAATGCACTCCAGGGTGTAAAAAAAAAAAAAAATAAAGACTGGGAAAAGATGTGCTCTGAGTCATGAGGGCCTTTGCTGCACTTTGGATAGAACTGAGTCATGGCTTATTAAAATTAATACTTTTGTAAAGGACATTTTAGGTTCGAGAATGACCTGATATGCTGTGGTTTGTTTGTGTGCATGTGTCACAGTGACATGCAACTTCAGCAAGCAAGGGCGGTCTTCAGTAATAGATACCAAAAAAAAAAGCACTTTTAACAGACTCACCCCGTTTGTTAGCAGAATAATGGAAGAAAGCTGATATTGATCTTTGCTATGAACAGGCCTCTTCTCTGAATTTGCAATTTTTACCATTTGAAACTATACTAGAAATTTTTTTCCATATGATGCAGCAGAAACACAACAGTCGGTGAACAGGATTTTGCATTAGGGGCTGACATACTGGCACAAGTGATGCAAAACCAGCCATTGTAGAAATCCTTTGTATTATTATTGTGCATTTGATTATAAATCAGAGCAGGGGATTTCCAACTTCTTGTCGCAGGGAAAATTGAACAAAATGGCTTTTCAAGTCCAAGTCATAAAGTCAGGGTGGTTTTCTCAACCTCTCAGTTCACAACTTGATGTCATGACAACATAACAACATGGCTGCCTGCACTGCCAAAGTCTTTATTGTTTGATTCTCATCATGGTATGCCCTGAACATTAGACATTTAATGATCAAGAAATTATATTCTTTACATTGATTCAGATTTTGTATTTTAGTGATTAGCTTAATGCATGATTTAAAAATTGCTTGTTTAGAGGAGTGTCTGACACTTAGATCACTTTATTGCAAAGGTTCATTCCAGCCAGCCCAGCCTGGGAGCACGGCTTAAGGCTTTTATTTTGTAGACATGGGACCAATTCCACCAGCAAGATTAATTTCCGCCAGCCCAGCCAGGGACCCGTGCCTAGACACAAAGTTCTCACTCTATAGGGGATGACATCACCTGCCACCAGAGACCAGGCACCCTGCTTTGCACCTGTAGAGGTCAGGCACAGAAATTAGTAATGCTGTTAGTATCAGCGAGTGTCCACGTTTTTGCCACTCTGTAGCTCGGATTCACATATTTAACTCCTGCAGGACCAGAAAACCAGAATTAGCTCTCCTGTGACATACTGATGGGAAAATTCTCTGAAGTGCTAATTGCATTGCTGACAGGAGCCCTTTACAATAGCCTACAATGGATATAGATAGGATACTAGACATTCAGTCACCTTCGCGATATTAACAAGTCATATTCTCATGTTCAGTGTTGAATCTTGTTTTTTCTGCAAAGAGTAAAAATTATTCCAGTGGGATAAGATAATCTTATTTCCAATACTAAGCAAATTATTTCTAGAATTTTCTTGAATTAGTTGTAATTTTCTTGATTATAGTGGGCTGAGCTGCCTTAGACTGCCTTCTCTCAACATATACATGCACTTGTCGTGAGGAAAAATTCCTAAATTAAGTGAAACTGCGTTGGAAACAAGTGGGTTTATCTCATCCCAATAGCAAATTTTTTACTTTTAAGAAAAAACAATATTTTAATACTGAATGTGAGACTAAGTGACGGGTTGCGATGGAGATATTTGCAGTTTATGACAGCATGCCTGTGCTGTTTGTGTGTATACTTTGCACGCCTCTCTCTCATAGGAAGAACAAAGCAAATCTATATTCAGCACTGTTTTGCCCCAGCATTTTCCCCCTTCGAAAACCCCCTAAACAAAACAACAACAAAAACACAATTGAAAGCAAAATATGGTCTTGTTCAATTTGGTTTCAGCCACGGTGGGCACCTCAGCAGAACCGGCTGCCATTTGTTCCACACATATCTTTGTGAAGCATGAAGATCCACTGAGGTGTAATCTGTGTGTGTATGTGTGTGTGTGTGTGTGTGTGTGTGTGTGTGTGTGTGTGTGTGTGTGTGTGCCTCTTCTCTCTCACTCTACCTCTCGTCCGCCTAGAGGAGAAGCCCCCGCAAGGAAATCCTGCATCAGTTCCGGCCAGATTACCGATCAGAGCGTGACCAATGTCAGAAAGCGCAGAGCGGAGTAATGCGGCCTAATGGCGAGACAAGCCGGGGACTCTTAATGGTAATGAATACACAATGTGAGCCTTGGGCGGGATGGGGCGGAGGGGAGAGAGTCGTGACTGGACTGGCAAGAAAGGAGGGGATGACCAGGATGTGTGTGTGAGTGTGTGTGTTTGTGTGTGGCAGCTGTGTGAGTGAGAGAGAGAGAGAGAGAGAGAGAGCAAGACAGCAAGGGGAGCGAGGAAGGTGTAAAATTGAAGCGTTGGGAATGTGGTGTTGTTTAGACGGCGAGCAGAGAATGTTACAAAACGATTACCTCATGTACTCAAACAATTTACCAGTCTCACACATAACCCCAGGCCATAAAGCCATTTTAAACATTTAGTGCGTTTGGGAGAAGGCGCATGTAGATGTAAATGCATACTGACACACAATCACACAGTGCAAAAAAAGTCTGTCTCAAGTCATTTAGCCTCATATTTAGTGTTTAAATCTTATTTTTCTTCAAACAAGAGCAAAATCTGCCAGGGGGATGAAATAATTCGACAAGTATAAGTATGTTGAAATAAGGCAGATCAACCAATGAGGATCTAGAAAACGACACTTGATGCAAGAACATTCTGGAAACAGCAAAAGTTGATTGGCATAGGAAGCAATTAGGATTCCATTGGCAGATTTTGGTAACAGTTTCTTTGGATTGTCCCTTATAGATATCCTATAGAATGCCAATTGATTTATAAGTTCAACTTCAACAAGAGGTCAGTAGAATGTCAATTAGCCCTAAATTACATTTGAGCGACATGTCCGTACAGAGTCATTATGGGTCCCAGCAGAGTTCTGTTCAAGACACGCCCACCAGCTCTGTGATTGGTCATAAAGTTAAGACCTCACCCAGCCAGAACCAGAGGTGTCTTGCCCAGAACTCTGGTGGGTTTCATAATAATGCAGCAGAGGTCCAGTAATAATGTCAGCTTGGCCTACGTGGTTTGTTGAAATTCAGCAAACACATCCAACTGTATGCCAGTCGACATGTCAGTATATTATTGAAATACAGTTCATGGCATATTGATGCTCCCTGAACTCATGTCGATATTTAACTCACTCTATATATCAATATATATCAATTTACGATCTGTTGAACATCTATAGGGGAGTCTCCTTAGAAAGCGTGACACAGATTTTTTGCCTTGTTTAAAGAGCTATAAGGTTTAAACACTGAGTATAACACTAAACAACTTGTTAAAATGGGGATTTCTTGCAGGGTGTATGGCTACACATTCCTAATTTTATTGGGGTGAGGTGCTGCTATTCATCAGATTTTTAAACATGACAGTTTGTAAACAGTGCTACCTCTGACTGACTGTTGTGCAAATGAAGTTATTGAAATGAAAATGGGAGAAAAAAGGAGCAAGACAGACAGAGGAAAAGATGTCGGCATCTGGAGAGGGGCAGGCTTATGCTGTTCCTCATGGTTTGCCCCTGTTTGAGTCTGCAGCCCTCTTCCCTGCGTGTGTGGGGATTCTCAACCTGGGTGATGTGTGTGACAAAGGCTTTCTTTAGTGGCAGGGGCAATAAAAGCAGGAATTAAACATGATCAGTGAGGCTCTTCACCTCTCTTACATCCTGCCGTTGAATCCCAGAAAGGCTCAAAGCCAGCTGCTGGTCGGTCTCTGTCACTCTCTCTCTCTATCTCTGTTTTTCCCTTTTATTTCTATCCTCCCATCTCTCGCTCCTCTCTTTGACTGTTTCTCCATCAATATTTCATTCTGTCCTCTTTTCATATTTAAACCTGCCTTATTCAACTTTTTGAATTTAAAATAACAATAAATAGAATATTGTATCTTTATTCAGTCTGTCTCTGTACCCATGCCCCTGTGTGTTAATGACTAAATACCCTGGTTTTCAGTGATGTTAGGTGTTTTTCCACTCTGGCACTATCTGAATGAAAGACAAGTGCTGAGAATAGATAAAGAGCTGGCTTGTGTGGCGCTAGACATTTGGGATCATAGTCAGTTTGCTTTTTACATGGCAAGCAGTGGCAGAGTTCTTTGGACAGCTCAAATAAAGTGACAAGTATTTTGGATGGGAATTTTCCTAAAGTTGTTCACAGGCTTTCTCCTCCATACTGAGGATAAAGCCTTGAAGAAGGTCCCCGATTGTTGTGGAAATCACCATCGCTGCATGGCCAGACATGGCTTCAGCACCCCATGCCCCTAATTAGGATAAGCAGCTTGGAAAATGAATGAATAAATGAATGAAATGCTGTAGCCATAAAACAATGGCATCTTGGCTTTAAATATTTCACTCAGTATAAGTGTGATGTAGCATCAATGAAGTGCTGCAACCAGCAGATACACAATATATGTTTGACACTGTTGTATCATATATCATTTTTTTTCTAACTTTGAAGCTACTTAAGGGGACACTTTAAGAAAACTCAGTTCAATGACTTCATTGTCCCACTGATTTGTGTAAATCTCTTCAATGGCTTGATTAAATATTGCCTATGAGAGCTCCATGGTTCACTCCATTTTTATTATAAATAAATGTAGCCTATGTTTTGCTACTTTCTATGACCAATTGACATGAACATATGTGTAGGCTGCGAGTAATCCTTACATTTGAGTAATCCTAATTATTTTCCATGCTTCCCACCAATGAGCCCCTTTCATATGTGCACTTAGCACCGCAGATTATACCAACATTAGCCAGCATATCTGTATGTGTGAACACAAATGTCAGTGTGAGTTGTTCCACACTTCATCCCGAGTATTAAGAGTGCAAAACGTGTCTTAACCCAAGTGTGAACAGAGAAGGTACCAGTGGGCACGTGTCCTGCACGCTCTACCCTGTTGCATTTCTGTAAATCTGGTAATATATTCACAGATTCAAACTTCCCCAATCAATATCTCAAAAGCGAAATGTTATAAAGCCATAAACGACACCTCTTGCCTACTTTCACACGTGCTTGAACATTACATAACATCCGCACATGCATGGATGTTGTACATCTGCTATCCTCAGAAGTTAATGGGGAGGACTGGCATATTAATTGCTTGTGAAATTGAGCTTTTGCGTATGCACTGCACATCATTTCAAAGTGTAAAGTTGTGTATGCAGATTAATGAGACTGGATTGCTCCTGGTGTGAGCTGCATGTGTGAAAGGACAGCTCCGCCTAAGCCTCATTCTCCACTCATTGTGCAGAGTTCGTGTGTGAAAACAGCTGCAGTCTGATCAACATCCTGGTATTCCTCGGTGTTAATATAGTCCAGTTGCTTATACTCTATTTTTATGTTCATACTGTATATTTTCCTGCTGTGTCCTGTTACTCTTGCTGCTGCCCAATTGTGACCCAATTTCTTGCCTCTTTGTCTATCTTCTTCAAGCTATTTGTTCCTTGTGAAACATTGGGCATGTTTCTAAACAAAGGGAATGCTGATAAGATAGTGAATACCGAGCAGATATCATGTGAGAAAAGGGGGACAGATAGACCTGCAAGGCAGATCTCTTGAAGTTTCTGCGCCTTAGGGAAATCTATTATTTGGATGATTACTTGCTGTTCATGAACCAAGCTCCCGCGCGAGTCGGCGAAAAAAGATGGTAATCAAAAGAGACTTGCCTTGAAACGCAGATGAAAGTCTACATAAATCTATTGGATCAATCAGGAGGTGAAAAACCTCAACGAAAATGACCCGTTTCAAGCCACATTCCTGCATCACTTTCAGCTGATGAAAGTGATGCGTGCATTCGTGTGTGTTACTGGTTGTTAACAAACATCTTCATTTGTCCCCAAAATGGTTTGTTAATAGAAAACCACCCACCTAATGATCCTGTCAGTCAGTCTTTCTGACTCAGTCAAACTACTAGCTCATACTTGAGTCCAACTATTAACCCATTCATGTATGTAGCATTATTAACTCACAAATTAATATTTTTTTAATGTTTGTTTTCACTTTGGAATAGAAAATATTTATGTAAGTGTCATTCTCTTAATACAAGTGCGATGAGATAATTCATTTATTTCCCATGCTAAACAACTGAGATAACTTTTATAACTTATTTAACTCACCTTATCTCTTCTTTTCTTATCTTCATCTGCCAGTGAAATTTTCCTACTTATTTCCAACATTAATCAACTTGTTTCCAGAATTTTCTGGAATCAAGTATCATTTTCTTGAATCTGGTGATCAGATCTGCCCCATTTCAGCATATTTATACTTGTTCCCAGAAAAAAATCCTGCAAAACAAAAGTAAAACTGCATTGGAAGTCAGTGGTATAATGGTCATCCCACCGGCAGATTCTTTGACTTTATTTGTGAAACACAAGGTTTTAATGTTGAATATGAGATTAAATTATTGGTTAAGACGGGGATTTTTTTTCAGGCTCCAGACAGGAGGGGGAATCTGTCAAACAAAACAATCTGCATTCCCTGTTTATGTTCTGCAGGAGATTAATGGGCAAAAACTTATATTCAGACATGAAGATAGTGTTGCAATTATTGAATGATAAGAGTTTACCATTAGACACATGCATGGTTTTCATTAATGTCATTTATATGAACAAAATAAAAGATAACTGGATCTAGATTAAAAGCCTAGTGCAAGTATAAGATAGCACTGTTTCCATTTAAACCCCTATTGTTAAGGAGAAAATTAAAAAAAAAAAAAAAAAGAACAATTATTCCAATGTTGTGTATCCATTTTATAGCAAAACTAATAACAAGATAATCTCAATTGTTCAATATTATGAAGTCTTACTATTTTGCAAAAGCAAAGGTCTTTAAAAAGCTAAAAGATGTGGGTTTGTGTCAGCTTTTTCACTTGTATGTATCCCCTTTCCTCTAGCATCACAAGGTCACTCCCTGTAGAGGAAAACAGTCTTGCATTGTTACATATCACCAATTTGTGATAAGAAGTGCATTCCAGGAGTTATTTTGTGATGAAGTGCTGTAATATGCTTGTTTTGGTGTAGCCACTTTCCCTCAACCTGTGTCATGTACTCCACATCTTCGCCGGTTAGTGATTTGTGATGTTTCCCAGAATTACTTTTGACATTCCCCAGAGAGGTGGCGTGAGCTTGTTGCTTTCAGCAGTGGGTTACATCTGTAGGTGGAGAGAGCAGCAACGATTGCATGCTTGTCTATTGAGACAGCTATCAGTGTAGAAATTGGTATTTGCCTCTTGTGTGAGGGATCTCTCCTTGTATGATTGTTGAAGGTGCGGCACTGAGTGGTGGGACTGCGCCACATCGTCTGTGTATGGCCAGGAATAAGAAAAATACACCACCCCAGTATAGAATGGACCAAGAAATGCATGGTCATATCCTCAGTAGCTATTTTTCTGAGAGTGTGTATGTGTTTTGTTGTGGATTTATTTCCCCTTTTATCGCCCACTGAGGAGGTTCACCAGATCTTTTGTTTTTTACTGGTAAAGATAATAATACTTGAGATTTTCTTACATGCCAGTAATAATTCTGGAGCAGTAAATGGATAGGCCTTACCAAATTACAGAGGCCAAAGGAATACTTAAATGTATTACCAAGACTGGAAAAAGATGAAAAAGCAGGCTGGTATTAGGTGATTCCACACTTCTCTCAATAGATGGCATGAATGTGAAATAACAGTGTGCCTTGATTTTCATCTATATGGCCCATTAGGCAATATCTCACTGACACTTTCTGTTCCATTGTAAAATATGTTGAAGTTCAAGTTGTGTTTGTTAAAAGTACAGTATTACAACTCCAAACAGACTTTACAACAAAGGAAATTATAACAATAATAATAATAAAAACAGTGCATATCCCAGACAGTATTATAAAATATTCAGTAGTGCATATAGTGAAGTTACTTCCAGCTTGCATTGTAAGGTTTATGTGTCACACAAATTGATTAGTTAAGGTTGTTGCTTGGACAAAAAGAGAAGGCTTTAAGAAAAAAATCACTATGTTTTAGCCATTTGAGGGGAACTTGATTAAACTAAACAGAAACTGTTAACTGCACAAAATGTCATTGGCTCCCATGTGTTATGCTAAAAAATTTGAAAACTGTGATTTTCCAGCATCCATTTGCTGTAGAAAATATGAATGTGTATTTGAAAAGCCATCGACCTTCTCTGGGGAAAGTCATCGAGCACCATTGACTTTTTGTGACCTCCTTTCTTCTTTATTTTTAAAGTCTGTCTTAATTTGAGTCATTGCCCGCGAGCGTGGCTAATAATGTCGTTTCCTTAAATGGGAAGGAGAGATAAGTAGGAGAGCATCTGAAATCAATGACGGAGGATTAAGGAGGACCCTGGGGCTTCCACCTTCTCTGTTCAGGCTCCTACAGTGAACCCATGCTTCTCCTCGGCCCCCTGAGGCTGTGAGGTAGGAGTTACCTCTAGGCTACGACTTCTTAAAGACAACACAGTAGTATCATCATCATGCACAACGTAGCTGCCTCCTGACATCATCATGCTCAGCAGTCTCGCATGTAATCCAACAATAGGTTGTTTTTAGGACTTAAAAACTATTCTGTGCTGCCTCCTCACTTTAAAGCCATTTGCTTTTGCGTTTCCTGGATGTTTTTGAACATTACTGAAATGTTGAATTCCACCCAGTGCCAAACTGCATCAGTGAGCTGTGCCAACAATGAGAATCATGTGGACTCAAAACCTTCATGACGCTACATGCTGAATTACAAATGCTCCCAAAATGTAATGTCAAAGATCAGATCAATGGTTTGATTCCGATGAAAAACATTAGCAGTTTTGGATGATGTGAATTGTATCCTGCTGTGCTGGTTGGAGTATTGATTCAAACACTGGTGGGTGGATGAAGTTTTTTCTCTGATTTATTCGGTGCTTTGATGAATGATACTTACATCAAAACGGTGTGAATTAGAAAATAAAACAGGAGACACAACAGACCTTTTTCACTGCAGCCATTTTGACATGAACATCAGGGTAAACCCCAGGTGTTACTGATGACATTAATCAAGTTTTTGTTGTGCTGAGGTCTAACAGAGCCACGGTCCTGGTGGTGTTCCTGCTGGCTCACTGGACAGACTCTGCTCCATAATTAACACAACCATAAGTAATGTCATTAGTAACACCTGGCTTTACCCTGCCTCATGTCAAAATGGCTGCTGTGAAAAAGGTCTGTCAGAATTAACAAAATAAGAGATTTCTGTTGAACAAATCAAAGTAAACTGAAACTCGATTTTCTAACTGTCTGACAAACTTTTGACTGATGTTGGCTTGTTTGGTGCATCCAGTGTTGGGTAATAGCCCCTTTTCTCAGCAGCCATTTCCTAATGACATTAATTAACTTTCCATTCCATTTAAGTGTCGCAGAGTCTTTCCAGTGAGCCAGCATGCACAGTTGCAGGACGCTGACTCTGTTCGACCTAAATGGAACAAAAGCTTGATTAATCTCATAAGTAATACCTGTGTTCACCCTGCTATTTTATGTCAAAATGGCTGTTGTGGTAAAGGTCTACCTAGTGGATAAGGAGCTAAATCCACCTGTGAAGCCAGCTGATTGGGTGTTTGGAGCTTGATAATAGTTCCCTTCAACAGTTTAGCACATTATCTGTCCTGCACATGAGTGTTAAGAACCATATCTTAGTTATTCCATAGTTTTTTGCCTGTTGAGTCTATTCAGCCTTCAGTTTTGCCTAGAGCACATTTAAAATCTAAATAATGTTCAAAGTGAATCACACCTGAGGGCCAAATCAATTTGACCCTGTGAAATTTTGCATAGTGCACCTTTAAGCGTAGCATATAGGGAAAGGTGGCGCTGTGCAGCACAGGTGAGATCTTTAAAGTTGCCATTTCAGCTTCAGATAATATGTGGCATATCATTGGAGGGCTTTGAAAGTGTGCTGTCTTGGAAATGCTGGAGAGCTATGGAAATGCAGCCTCAGCAAGGAATTGACTGCCCACAGCTAGGAAATTACACTGCGACAAAATAATTAAAAGCCATGTCTAATTTAAATACATGCCTCAGCGCTCTAAAATATCCCTCAGACCGTACGAGTCTGGAAAATGCCGCTTCCACGGGTTTTGAAGTGAAATCACCCGAGGGCATCTGTGCCTAAGCAACAATGATTGGACCTGCCTTTGAATAGAATAATAGAGAAGAAAATAAGACGTAACCCTTCAGCAGAATCAAAGAAGTGCTGTAGACTGCGTGTGCGTTGGTGTGTGTGTGGCAAAGAACAGTGTGGATCCATGCAGAGAAAAGGAGCAGTAAAGAGAAGAGGTAGAATAGAGTGAATAGAAAGTGTAAATTCAGTAGAATGGAAAAAACCAAGCAATTAAGATGGGATAACAGGAGGGGGAAAAAAATGGCATGAGTGTGTGTTCATGTGTGTTCGCCCCTTTCTTGTCTGTGTATACTGCAAAAAAGTAAATTAAATTAAATAAAAAAAAAAAAAAAACTCCAAGTCACTTGGTCTCATCTTAAAATCTGACAGTAGGATGAGATAATCAACTTGTTTCTAGAATTTTCTTGAATCAAGTGGTCATTTCTTGATCCCAGTGGGCTGATCTGCACTACTCTGCCTTGTTTTAACACACCTGTACCTGGTTTGTTGAAAAACAAGACTGAAAATTAGACTAACTGACCTGTTGAGATAGGAATTTTTGCAGTGTATATCTTTGATGTGCATGCCTTCACGCTTGTGGTTGAACGCGCACCCCCCTCCACACATGCATGCACACACACACACATGCACCCACACACACACACGCGCGCCTATATGTGCCAGGTATAGCTAACAGCCCTATTATGAACCAGTGAAGCGGCTCAGCCACTATCCTGGGCCTTGCTGACAAAACTCTAATGTATAGGGCCTTGCACTCTCCACGCTGGGATTCAATTAGCCTGTCTAACGGTCGGGCCTGCCTGGAATGGGATGCAGGAGTTAGAGCCCTGTCATATGGGCCCAGTGGGGCGGCAAGCCTCCATTCCGTCTGCCTAATTCTAGTGTCAGAGCCGCAGGGAGAGGCCCGGCGCCGCCTAGGAATTTGACTGACTGAGTTGACAGAGTTTATTTGGTCACTTTGTCTTTAAAGCTGCACTAGGCACGATTTAAAATGCAGTTTTTTTGTTTTTTTTTTAAAAAGCACCCTTTTCGTCACCCTAAATTCCAGAGTGGGGCCTCAACAGAGAGGAGCCTCCCATCTTCCCTAATTGAAACACAATTTAGATTCACCCCAAATTAAATTCTGCTGTCACTCGTGTGCATTTGTTTGCCAGTGGGAAGAGACAAATCAAAACTTAAACTGTCTCCTAGCAGAAAACAGGCACTTTGTCTGGCAAAACCTCAACAACATTGGATTTTCTGCCCCTCTTGTCTCTTTGGAATCCTGTCGCAGAAAGTATTTTGGAAACAATTAGTCCATTAATCGATTTGTCAGTCGACAGAAAATTAATCACCTATCATTTTGATAATCGATTAATCCCACAAGTCATTTATCAAGTACACATATACTAAGGCCTTCTTGCCTTTCTCTGTTCTTATCATTAGGACATGAATACTTTAGGGTTTTACTGGCTGCTGGTCAGATGACATGAGCAATTTTAAGATATCACTGGGCTCTGCTTGCTTGTAATGACCATTTGTTATTATTTTTTACACTTTAAAGGTGAACTGATTAATCAGTTAATGAAAAAGAAAATTAAATTAATCAATAATGAAAATAGTTATTAAATGCAGTTCAACATTAAAGTAAAAAGACAGGTTTATAAACATGATCGTGTCACGTATAGTTTACTGATTAAACATTTTTTTGTTTGTTTACTTCTTGGTATTGAAGTTCATGTTATCTCTCATTGCCATTTGGAAAACAATGTGCAAATCTGCCTATTGCAGCTTTAACGAGGAAGCACTCAGTACAGCCAACACTATACACTTGCCAAGACAAGCCAGTTCCATATGTTGGATATTCACCAAAAGTTAATCACACCTACCCCCCCATTTGTCCAACTGGTGTTAGTTGCTTTTTTCATGTGAAGCCCCATCCATTGCCACACCTCACTTTGGCCAGTCACTGTGAAAAATTAATCAGTTCGTCATTGTTCCATGATCAGCCATTCTACACAGTTTCATTTAAATCCATTCGTAATTACAGAGAGATCCTGCAAACAAACAAATAATCAAACAGGCAAATGTAATGGGGTGAACATAACTCCTGTCAGCTCTCTTGGTGGAGGAAATAATATGGGATGTTTTGCTAAATTTGATGAAATTGTGCCATACAGTGAAAATGGAAAATGTCAGCATCAGGCACTATAATTGTTGTTGTCCTCAAAGAAAGAACTGAAGTGGGGATAGGAACAGATCTGCACTGACAAGATTGGCATAAAAATACAGAAATAAATTAGTGCACTTGCAACGGATGTCAAGTAGAAGAATTTAAAACAAAAATCCTGTCATCAGACAGCTGAAAGCCTTGTTTTGAAAGACCGTAAAAAGTAAAGGATCAGCTGTGACAAAGAAAAAAGGCACTCTTTGTCCTCAAATGGCCTTGCTGGAAATAGAACATGTTGGTCTTTCATTATTGAGGCACTCTGTGTTGGTGCAGAGGTCGTATGAAGCATGTTTGCCATATGGTGTTGATGTGAAGCAAGAATATATGGTCACTGAGACTGAGTACAGTGAAGTCGCTATTGGTGACACAATAGACAGCAAGGATATTACATGTCAAGTAGATAAAGTGTGTATAGGGCACTTTGAGTGTGTAATACAACCCTTGGTTTGTATCCACTGATCTTAACACACTGACATCTGCCCTCACTACCCTGTCGCCTTTTATTCCATACACTAGATTGTTTGTGTATAATTATCTGATTGATATCCCATTTAAACCCTAAAACATATGTCAAATGTATTTTAGATGGAAAAAAGGTACTGTAGAAGGTAGAAAGGAGCTTAAATTGTGAGGTTTGAGCTCAAAGCAAACTCTGTCTAATTTCTAGTCAAGGTTCGTGGTGTACTGTAATTTGGTCTGAAGAGGCTTTGTTAAGTTATGATCATATCATGTTATGATCTGTCACAAATGCCAGTTGCATAAGTGCACTGCAAAAACCCTCTGTCTTAACAAGTCATTCAGTCTGATTTTCAGCATTAAAATCTGTTTTTTCTTCAAACAAGGTCTGCCTTCAAACAGTCTGCAAGAGGGACGAGATAGTCCCACTTACTTCCAATGCAGTTTCACTTGCTTCATGAATTCACAAGCATGAATAGAAACAGGGAATTCTGTTCTATCTTACATGGATACATGTAATACAATTAATGTTTGGATAGTTTGAAATATGAAATCTACAAACCCTATCCCTGCTGCTTTTTTTAAAAAGTCAAATTACTCTTTGTCTGTCTGTATGCTGTATGTCATGAATTTCTCCCTGCAGAGTGGTGTTTTCCAAGTCTTGACTCAGGAACAAGCGTAATCAACAACAAAAATGTTTCCCTCGAAGCATAACTGAGAAAGCAGTTTAGTTGTAATCTCTCTTCTGCCATTTTTGAGAAAGGTTCTTAAAAAGTTGTTTTTAAACAGCTGACCAAGTATTTATTTAAAAGCAACATTTTTGAGAGATTTCAGTCTGGTTTCCAGACCCACCATAGTGCTGAATCTGCTTAGTGAAAGTCATAGATGACCTAAGATTGAAGGCAGATGCTGGGAAGTTTTCTGTTCTGGTGCTGCTGCACCTCAGTGCCGCTTTTGACACAATTGACAATAGAATTTTAATCAGTCACCTCAAAGAATTTGTTGGACTCTGGGATCGTTCTTAACTGCTTTTACTCTTATATTACTGATAGATTTATATACATACAACTTGGAGAACACACCTCTAACCCATTTTCAACAGACCGCGGTGTGGCTCAAGGCAGTGTTTGCTGTTTTCTCTATACATGCTTCCACTGGATAATATGCATGATCATAATACGAATTTTCATAGATATGCAGATGATACACAACTGTATATGACTTTAAAACCAGAGGACCAAAGTGTACTTTCATCCCTAAATAACTGTCTGAGAATTTAAAGCATTTAAACTGAGTACCTTGCTCCAGCTGCACCATTACATCTCACTGGAGAATAGATTTGGTAATAAAAAAAAAAAAAAAAAAAAATGTAAGTGATTGTAACAGTGCAAAATAATAATTTTAGTGAATTTTAGTGAACATGCCATTCCGTGTATTCACAAGATGGAATTACCTGTGCAAAGCCGCTTTCAGTTTCCACATTGCACCTTTTCCACATTTTCAACATGAATGGGGGTGAATTGGGGACATCTAAACTGCTGAAGCATATTCTGTACACACTTACACAATTGATATTTGCGACAGACAGATGCGATCACAACTGTTGATGAGAAGTCAAAGCAGGACCAGTGTAGGCTTTTAAAGCTATTTTTAAATAGTTTTCAGACAGGGATTCATTCACATCTTGAATGTTTGACCATGTAAAGTATTCCAATGTTGAATTGCCATAAACAGGGTCATGTTACATGCTGAGGGCACTGTTTGTAGCCATTGTTTGAATAATATTCTCCAATTTATCCAAATAAATTCAGCCAGTGATTATTTAAGTGGGGAGTCTCCTGTGTGAACCTCCCATTTGTCATTTTATGACTTTTCTGTTTTGTTTGCGCTACAAACATCACGCCCGTGTCCTTTTAACCTGCCTCTGATTGATGCAGCTGCTGAACACCATATCTTTATTTCAGTCACCGTCCTTCCTATGCGAGGCCGTGTCTGCAAGCCAATCCAAACAACTTCCCTGACGTGCGAGCAGGAGCCGAGTATAATCAGGGACAGAGCTTCAGAAGCACAGCCCCACTGCAAAACACTCGACATGAACACAAGAACTTAACCAGGAAGAGCTATTCCTCGCACTGTCCTCTCCACCCAATGCTGACGCCACAGCCAGCAGGACGGTGGCCCAACCATCAGAGACTCAGTGTGGGATAATCAGTGTGGAGCTGGGGCTGGGATGATGGTGAGGCAGGTTATCAGGGTGGTGGGCGGTGGGGCAGCTAGGGGGCGGCTCCTACCATCAGCAGAGCCCTCAGTCGCTAAGAGCAGACACACAGCATGAGATGAAATAATCACCAGCCCATCAAGGGCCCCAAGCCCCCCGCTAACCAGCCATTACAGAGCACAACCATGAAGGAGGCCGATCAGAGGAACGGAAAGAAACAAAAACACAAGCACAATAATACCTGGCTTTCTAGAAGCACAATGCGTATGTGTGTGTGTAAACTGCACACGTCTTGCTCACTTGAAATCAACAGATGGCAAGCAGGTTAAATTCTGCGGTGAAATAATGGTCTGGCAGACGAAAAGAAGGTGGAATTGAGGACACTAAAATTTTTCAATTTTGGATTAGACTGCAGAAATACCTATCTTAACAAGTCATTCAGTCTCATATTAACTGTTAAAAATTTTGTTCCTCTTCAAACATGGTAAAAGAAAAATTACATTAAAATAATAATAAAAAAAAAAAAACCTGGATATATTAGTATAAATATTAAAACAAATCAGAATAAATCAGATCAGCCAAGCATCATGATCAAGAAAATGACACTTCATTTAAGGAATTTCTGGATACGAGTTGATTAGTATTGGAAACAAGAACATCACATCCCACTGGCAGAAGGAGAAAAAGAAGAGATAAGTTGAAACCTGCCTGAAAGTTGAAACTTGTCCATAATCACATTTTCTTCTCAAAAACATTTTGCTTGCTGTGTACAGCAATATTAAAAAAATGATACATTTTCTGCAACCACACATGTCCCATAATGCCTGCTTAAAATGGACAACACACACATACTGTATCATCCAGATGGCTCCACTTAAAAACGCCCTTAGCCTGCTTTACTTCTGAGACACTTGTCGGATTTGAGATAATTTGCAAATTTGATATTTTGCCCTCACATACCAAATGATATTCATCTCTAGAGATATGCAGTGGGATCATTAATGAGAGGGCTTCTTAATTTTTTATTCCAAGGTGCATAATTGCATTGCTCTTCACAGATGAATAGGCACCATGAGAGTGGTTTTGTTAAAACTGCCAAACATATAATTCAAGTCCCATTACTGTCGGTTGGAAAATGAAAAGAGATCGACTGAAAACACAAGACAGAATTAACGTGAACTGACGCCTCTGCTTATCAAGATGATTGTTGAGAAAACACAATTAAGTCTTTCGCTGGTTTACAGAAAAGATGAAGGAACTGTGGGTTTTTTTCTGTTTCACGGGTGAAGAAGCAGGAAGGCTTCAGCAGAGGATGGTAGCGTCGAATGTTCTCTTCCATGCAGTGCATGCACGACTATGTGTGTTTGTGTGGGTGGCAGTGGATGAGTGCACATAATGGGAGCCTGTGTTAGTGTGTCTACATGCAGAGGTGTGCATGAGTGCTTACATGTGTGTATTGCAGCATGTTTGCATTTGCAAGTGTAACCCTAGAAGTTGCATTATTCAATATCATAATAGAATCCCTCAGTAAAATGTCACTCAATGCCTGTGTTAGTGTGTGTCTACATGCAGAGGTGTGCATGAGTGCTTACATGTGTGTATTGCAGCATGTTTGCATTTGCAAGTGTAACCCTAGAAGTTGCATTATTCAATATCATAATAGAATCCCTCAGTAAAATGTCACTCAATGTGCGATAACCCAACTTCAAAAATGTCAATCAGAAATGAGAAATGGGAAAACACTTGGAATGGAAGGGAAAAGGATAATACCAGTATTTGCTCAAATAGCGCATAAAAGATGTGCATAAAGAGGCAGGGTGTTGTAAAGTGTTGGGTGTATGCAGACTATATAGGCAATGCATTTCAAACAAATTTTTTTTAGATGAAAAAATAAATATATATTTCCATTTACCCCTCATGCAGTCTACCCACTCAGATAGTTTCTTTGTGATTTGGCAGGGTTTCCAGTCTGCCATGGGTTACCCCAAATCCCTTATCAGCTCCAAATTCATATTCCTTGGGGGCAGACTGAAACAGTTTCAACCCAATCTCTTCAATCTGCGTACAAATAACACAGCTGCTATTCTTTAATATTACATGCAGTGCATACACAAAAGTCCAGGTGATACACCAATCCAAGGTACAGTAATCTGTAACGACGCTGAAAGTCTGAGTTGGGAGGAAGGCAGGATCATGACTGGGTCAAACAAATGGACTTTCCTGTGGTAATCCCAGGGTTGGATTCCCCCTTCAATTAGACCGATTTTGTTTTGTTTTTATGTTAGCATTGTAACATTAGCTTGCTAGCTAACATTTCATAACCCTAACTAGAACATTTTCCTAACACTAATCATAACCTTCTCTTAACCCTGACCTTTGTCCTAATGTTAGCTATTGAGTTAATGGGTTAACGTTCATGCATGCGCGACTGTTATGTAACATCCATGCATGCGTGTATGTTGCGTATTTGCTGTCCACAGGATTTTCAAAGGACAGGTGTATCAACTACATGTAAAAATTGGACTTTTGTGTATGCACTGTTTGTAATTTAATAATGTAATGTAATAAGTGAAAAGAGTGTTATTTGTATAGAGATTGTTGAGACCGGGTTGGTTTGCCAGTGTTCTGCAGCAGGAAATAGTTCCCAAGGGCTGTGGATTTAGTCCAGTGTTCCTGTCACTGTTTTTGGAAAGAGCTGATATTGAGTTTTTCCACATGTAATTTTTTGGCTGTTTGAGCTTCAGAAATGAATATCCATCCAGCTCCACTCTGCTGGGGTTCAGGGAGAGAGACTGCAAACTTCACCAAATCACAAAGAAACTATCGAGGTGGAATTTATTGCCTTCGCATTAAGTGGGTATTTTGGGGGAAGTGTTCTTTTTAACAGGGCAAAAAGTAAAATTATATTCCCATAAAACATGATTTTTCCCCTAGCCTTTGTGGCTTAAGTTCTTTTCGCATACTTGTCTGCTGTTGCTCTGCAGTTACTGAAATGCCGAACAGGGTATTTTAAGGTAAGGAGAGAGCTGTTCCTTTAGGCTTTTGATTATGGCAACAGTTTCTCAATAACTGAATGGCCATTTCAAAACAGCAGGGGCAGACCTGCTATGAGGTAAGGTTTGGAGGTTTGCTGCAGTATTGTCTGTTTAAATCTGATTGAGCGCTGGTCTGAGAGCAGGTCTAGAGGAGGGTGGAAGTTATTGAGCTTCTTTGACGGGTCACAGACTGAGGGCACCGAAGCATCCGTGGCCTTCACATAAAAGAGGTCTCTGAAAGCAAAAGACCCGTCCTTGGATGTGGAAAATGTGTATTTGATTCTAAAAATGTTTTCAATTAAATAAACAGCGACCAAGCTGGCAGAGGGGTGAAAGTGGTGCCACGCTGCAAACACCGATTAGGCCTGTGAAGGAAAAAGAAAGGAGGGGGTGAGCTTGTGAGTGTGTGCCTGTCTGTTATTATCTATCCTGTTGAGCTCTCAATTTGTCTCTGTTTGTGGACTTGCGTGCAGAAAACAGTTTGTTCCAGACTCCACATCCACCAGAGAAACCTTAAAAATTCATGCCTTGCCTGGCATAGCCTATTTTTTTCTTTCCAGGTACCCTTGTTTTAACTCTACATGGAAATGGTTTATTATACTCTCTTAGTGCATCAATATGTCCCTGACCTATGCAAAAAAAAAAGAGTAAAAAATCTCTGTTTTCTGAGAAGACATTATTTGATTTAATTTGAGTCATTATTTCTTTATTTATTTCAATTCTGACTTTGCTCTTTCTGCCTAAAATCCACCCTGGGATGCTGAGGCTGCATTAGATTCAGATCAAAGCTTCAAAGAAAACACAGGTCAGAGGAGCGTAGGGGGGAATAATAGCTGCGAGCTGAAGTTCTAGCTGTGCTGCGGTGTGTTTGGGCCTCCCTCACACTCTTCAGCAAACACTTCAGCTAAATTTTACATCGAGATTCTGTGAACATCTCACTGCATCATCCAGTGTTTTGCTTTAGTTGCCACTTTGGACTGATTGGTTGAAACTGGAGTTGGAAAACTGAAATCGTGATATCTTGAAGGGAAATGAATGGGATCCCAGATAAGAGAGAGGAGGAGAATGACTGCTTGTAATGAGTCCTCACCTGAGCTGTATAAAATATGACAGGCTGGTCCTGCACTGACTAATTGCACTTGAATACAGAAGAATGTGCCCTAATAATGTAAAAGAAATCTAAATTTGATTTTACAACCTGTACACAGCAAAAAATATTATTCTTAAGTCATTAAGTCTGATATTCAGAGTTAAAATGTTGTTTTTCTTCAAACAAAGTAAAAAAAAAACGTCCATGGGATGAGATAAGCCCACTTGTTTCCAAAGGCTAAACAACTTGTTTCCACAATTTTCTTGAATCCGATGTCATTTTCTTGACGCTAGTGGGCTGGCTTACTATAGCACTCACAGCACATGCAAGTTCCATTTAGTACTTGAGTTTACCTGCAAGTTTTTGTTTTTGTTTTTGTTTTGTTTTTTTGCAATAAATTTGGAAATGAATAAATTTTTGTTCTCCCCTCCCACCCAGTGATGACAGGCCATTTGAATGGGAGATCTGAGAACAAAACTGTGCACGCTGCATGTTCCCAGTACTTGTATATGCAGTACGTGTGGCAGTGTGTCACACGTACTGCCTCTCAGTGAAGTACATCTTTGGACAGCGGTTCCAGCTGACAGCAGGGATAAGACTCCTTGTGGTTGAGTTGTGTTTGCATCAGTATGTGTCACTTTGACCGGTACATCAGTGGCTGCAGTCTGGCATGGGAGCAGAGACAATAGTAAAAATACAAGCTGAGGCAGGGCTCAGTGTGTCCTGAAATCCCCCTGGCGATCAGAAACTGCAAACTGGAGTATTCTTTGACTATAGATATGCTGTATGTCACATAAACCTAATTATTAATTCAAAGTTTTTTGGTTATTCACCAATTTTATCCTTTCTGGTTCTTCCTTCATCAGTGTTCACAGTGGAATTTGTGCTGTAACCCAGGTATTAAGCGTTTTAAGAGATCAAACTTCTTTAGTAGGGTGTTTAATTGACGGTCTCCAATGGTGATTAATTATTTATTGGTGAGATTTTATTAGCTGTCTTGCCATAAATAAGAAAAAGAAACAAGGGTAAGCCATATTAAGAAGACTGAACAGTGGATGCATTACTTTTTAATGTAAATGAGTGGGACATACTCATAATCATTGATTATGAATATGGGCTAACAATCATTGATTTAAGCTGGAAGACTGAGTGACTTTGGAGATCATTCTCATTGAATTTTTCATGTTGGATCTTCAGAAATCATTACAGTGCTGCATGCTTTAGAGGCAGCCCGCCTATTCTTGAGTGTTTAAACAGGAGGGCATCGCACACATTATTTCAAATGTGCTGCTGTGTTTCTTCTTCGCTGGGTATCATCGGTTTGTTTCTCTTTCGCACAGTTGCACGCTTCTTCAAAAGAACGCTGGGTCAAATGTGAGTGCTGCTCTGACCCCTTGCAGCATTTATTTTCAGGCTAATCCTTTTAAATGCTTCTTAGGATGATAATATGACTCCCCGTGTGAGTTGGTGGGCATCCTCGAGACCGATTTCTGCATTTCAAGAAACCAGCCAACATGCACACGTGCATAGACACAAACACAATCGGGTGATTTTCATGAAGGCTATAGTAGATATGCCCAAGAGATAATTCACTTCAAAATCACTAGAAAAAAGGAACATGTCATATTTTTAGGACTATCAGTTGTTGTCTTGCACTGTGAATTTATTTATATCACATTGATACACATTTTCTCCCTGAATTCTCACTACCATAATGCACCTGAATCCATTTATTTGTTTGCACCAGGACCAGGGCTGTCAGACAATACATTTTTTAAAATTATGTTAATCAGGAGATAATATGTGGATGAATCAGGATTAATCACATATTGAAATGTATTTAGAAAGATTTGCCATCCAGCAGACCATAGGTTGTCTTATCATTCATTTTGTCTATTATCAGTATTCAAGTAGCTCACTTCTGATTATCATTACCAATATAGGTGAAAAATCGATCCGATGGAAGCGGTCAGTTCTGTTCCCCCCTCATGGCAGACTCAGTCTTCTTCCAGAGAGATTTGAGCTCAGCCTCCTTCTGTCTGGTTGGTCATGCCAGGCTCCTCAGCCCCTTCAGCCTGTCTTGCAGCCTCTCCTTTTCTGTCCTCCAAACTCCAGTTTCTCCTGGCTCTGCTCCTTTTGTCTCTCCATCAGGTGGTTGATGGTGGCCATTAGAGAGTTGAACTATCTGTTACTATCACTTTTGATGGTCCTAAAAACAGTCCTCATTTGCTTTATAGGAAATAAGATTTTTTTCCTGGTGATTTTTAGGTGAATTATGACTTGGACATGTTTACTATAGCTTTCATGAGAGTCCCCTAAACACACCGCAGCCTTGCCTATTATTAGCAGAGCAGTAGGTCGGGCACGAGAAAGCTAAGCCAGAAATGGCACAGAGTGAGGAACATGGTGTGAGCACAAATAAAGGCCAGAGTAGGTACAGCAGGCTGTGGTGAGTCAGACTCCCATTGACTGGCCTGTGAGTAACTCTGCTTTGTTGTACTGTTGTTTTCCATGTGGTTCTTGTTTACTTGCTGGGAAACACCAGTTGTTTTCTGTAAACTGAATTTTTAGCACAAGGCCACATCCACTTATGCCTTTGTTATAGCACAGAGCGTCATCTCTTCACATTATGTAAAGGTTTATGAAGAAGATTTTTACAGTCCCAGTAGAGCAAAATGACCGTAATATACCTGCAGTGATTGCTTTGATAAATACCAATGACTAAAGGTATGGAAAAGGGTAATATTTCACTTTCTTTGATTTATTTTTCAATGCACTAATTTGGTTTGTTATTAGTTTGTTTTTAGAGGGATTATTTTGTTGTTTGTTTTCTAAATATTAGCAGATTTAGTAAGCAGGGTGTGGATAATCTTGCCATTAAGTGATGTGCTCTGTTTATGTAGCAGCAGCAATTTTTTTGGAGCGGGTGCTCTATTTTGAAGTCGGTTTCAAACACGCTGTCACTGTTGTTTATTGTTGTGTGGGGAAACATTGCATTATACTGGCTGGTTCCTATTCAGCGGGCTGGGTCTTAAACTAAATGACTCAGAGGATTTGCCTGTCACCTGTCGCTAACTCCCTGCTGCCAAGTGAAGTTATATGCTTGATGCCTGAAGCACATAACATGATCGTGAATTTTCCCTAACAACGGCTCCAATTAGCACCACAAATCTCTACCTCCACTGTGGCCGTCCACAGATCTCGGTTGAAAAACGACCCTGGCAGCACATCACAATGCATCTGCCCTTGGCTTCCAGGCCCGGGGCACTTTAGATCTCGCAGAGGATCCTGGGGCTGGAGCCCGGACTAGCTAGCAGGGGTCCCTCTCTCTGTGGGGGAGGAAGGGAAAGGGGGGCCGGGGGGGGGACTTTAGGTACCAAGGCGCCAAGCGAGCTGCCAGTTTTATGATTCCCTCCACGTTCCTGTGATTCCCAGCCACTCGCAAATCAATAGCGGTCTTTGAGCAAAGTAGAAGCCCTATTGTGGCCGCCTTAGCCGGGGCCAAGCTATGGCCGCCTTCGGTGCTGCTAAACCATGACGGATTCATCCCGGCCTGGTTCTCCCATTATTCAGCCACCATGGGTGAAAACGCAGACTTAAGGTCCCCTAATGGGAATTTAATGCACTTCAGTGTACCTGCAGCCAAATGGAAAGAAAACGGCCACTGTTTTGCCCTCTACAGATGATGACTCACGGCGGATATGATCTCGAGAGAGACCAACATGTATCAAAGGCAGAATGTCTTTGTGTGCAGAAGCAGCTCCAAACTGAAAACAGGGCATTGAGGGCACTTTATGTTGTGCCACTTGTTATGAACCTTAGTGGATGGGGTTTCTTTTACTGGGAAGGGGGTGTATGCTTAGTAGGGGGTGGGAAGTGTGTGAATGTGTGCATGGATCTAGATTTGAATGTGTGCGTGTGCGTACAACTCTCGTCTTCACCATTTAAGAAATTCCTCTGTTGTTCCATGGCACTAAAGACCTAAGAGAGAAAGCAATGCCATCCTCCAAAATCAATACATTTGTGTTGCATGAGGAAGAGTGAAAGACTTGAATTAAACATGTTATTGTTTTTTTTTTTTTTTTTTTTTTACTTTTTATATAATGATTGTGCAGCAAATATAGCAAAATCTGCATTTATGCTTGCTTGCATTGCATTGTCAATGAGCAATTAATGCATAATAGACTTTCTCAGTTTCTCTGCTCAAGTGGCTTCCTGTCTCTGTGTGTTAAGCATGCTGCACATGAATAATGTATACAGATAAATGCATCATGACAAACACAGCCACAGTCTGTCTACCTCTTTGCCCTTGCTAAGCAACATTACAAAACTTTCCAGCAAAGCTAAAATAAAAAAAAAAAAAAACATCTTTTTCTGCAAGGCTGACTCCTTAATTGATCTAATTACTCGCTCAATTTGACTTTCCGGTCTAAACTTCCCTTGAAGAATTCTCATCGGTGGTTCTCGCAGTGCATGAAGGGGTAAATATTTTCATAGGTCTGTGTCCTGGTTTGCACGCTGAGAAAAAGTAAACACTGTTTGTAATGCTAAATACTGAGCTGAGAGATGAGATGATCAGCTTGAAAAAAATATTTAATATACACTCGTGCTTATACCTGCGAGGCAGTGAGTGCTTGTTTGTAAAGTGCAGCGTGCTGAGGTTTCCTGGGCTTTAGCAGACCTGCAGGGGTCAATGGGCCAACAAAATTTGCATCATAACATGTGTTGGAAGACAAGTATTTTTTTTTTTGTTGTTGTTGTTGTTGTTTTCCCAGGGTTGCCTTTACCCTTTCGCCAGTACTTTCATTTTTCATGTTAAGTTTCTTGGATTTTTTTTCTCCTTGTCTCTGCTTCGTCAGCACTACCGCCACTCCTATAGCCTAACTATTTGCTGCTACGCTGCAAAAATCTCCAGCTTAAGAAGTAATTTTGTCTCATATTCAGGGTCAAAAGGTAAAAAAAAAAAATCTGCCAGCGGGATGAGACAATCCCACTTGTTTTCAAAGCAGTTGCACTTGTTTCAGGAGTTTTTCTGGGAACAAGTATAAATCTGTTGAAACAAGGCAGATTAAGGCAGATCAGCCACTAGGATCAAGAAAATGACACTTGATTCAAGAAAATTCTGGAAACACATTGATTAGCACTGGAAACAAGTGGGATTATCTCACCCTACTGGTTGATTTTGTACCTTGTTTGAAAGAAAAACAAGATTTTTACACTAACCAGGTTTCCATCAACCTACCCAATAGGTAGAGGCTAATGTCTGTAAAGAATGGAACAGCAATATTAAACGGGGAAAAAGCAGCACAATGCAACAATGCCCATAGCAATGGTCAGAAAATCTGTTTATCATTTGACACCCACAGGAGGTTATATGTCATTCACTCAAACAGATGTTACAGGAATGCTTCGTAATTCGCTTGATCATTATTTTTATTTTTGCATCATTTAATGGATATGCAGCTTCTGAATATACTGATATAGATGGTGTTTTTTTTTGTAGTGTCTTTGTCTGTGATCAGTTGCAGAGTCAGCCACCACCAAGAGCCGAACAGGCCATGCGACCTCTGTGCCCCATGCCTTGGCCCCTTGTGCTGTTTATGCCAGGGGCCACGACTCTGACCCCTCTGCTATAAGGAGAGGGCAAAGCAATGGGCTTGTCTAGCGGGTGGCTGTAACCTCAGAAACCCTCCCGTGGACCCACACGAGCACACACACACACACACACACATACACGGCACTGGGTGGGGGATGAGTATAAAACATGACAGTATTGGCAGGTCCCCAGATAGCTGGCCCCATGCGGCCCTCCAAGGTGTTGAGATTCATAATGACCGTGTGCACTTCTATCAAAAGCGTATTGAGCGCTTGTGACACATAAAACTGCTGTGGCGTGATGAGAAATAACCACTGTCAGCCCACATCTGCGCTTCAAAAGATTTAAGCGTGGATGGAGGGGAGGGGGAGGGAAGAGGGGGGATGCAGGGTGAGACGGAGCAGAGAGAGGAGGAGGGACAGAGCAGAGGAGGGGCCAAAGGGTCGTCTGCGTGGCAGGACAGCACCATTCATACGGCTGTAACAGGATTTGGGCTCAGTAACAAACTGCTCCCTCCTGCGTGTCTGGTTTAGTTACAGAAAGTAATAATCTCATTTTCAGATAAATCTCTATGATTTAGTCATTTAGTCTCATATTCAGTGTTAAATTCTTGTTTTTCTTCAAACAGTGTAAAAAATCTGGCAGTGGGATGAGATCCTACTTGTTACCAATGCTAATCAAGCTGTTTCCAGAATCCCAGCAAAGACTTTTTTGAGACCTTGAGACAGCTCAAAAAATTCAAAGAAAAACAAGGCTTGTTCCTTCAGTTTCACACAGCCATCACTGAAAGCATGCTCACCTCATCCGTAACAGTTTGGTACGGCAGCACAGACATTCACACGTACAGAAAACAGCAGTGCATAGTGAATAAATCATCCAAGGCTATTGGCACCCCCTCCCCCACTGCCATTAGTTGAATCATTATGTCACAAACACACACATCAAAAGAGCAAAAAAAAAAAAAAAAAAAAAAAAAAATCCCTGACCCCACTCCCCCTGCTCTCCACCTCTTCCAGCTGATTCCCTGAGCTGAGGTGTTACCGGTCCCTGGCCACCAAATCATCCCTTTAAACCTCCCACCCCCAACACACACACACACACACACACACACACACACACACTGTAATGAGGACTCCTCTCACTCCTTACTAACACTGACAGATGTACCTATACATGATGTTTGACCTGCCCATGTTTAATGTTACTGCCACTGCAGCATTGAGCTTACTTACCATGCTGCACTGAAAGCAAATTGTACAGACCTCTGGCCTGTGGTCATTAATAAATGATTGTGTGATTTATTGATTTTTTGTTTTTTAATCAAATGTCATTTTCTTGATCCTAGTAGGCCGATCTGCCTTATTCCGCCTTGTAACATATTTATACGTTGTATTTATATTCTAAAAATTCCTGAAACAAGTGAAACTGCACTGGAAACAAGAGGGATTATCTCATCCCACTGGCTTTTGTTTCCTGCCTGAACAAAAAGACCAATATTTGTGAAAAACGTTACAATCACCATTGCTGTGTCAAGAAGGCAAAAAAGGTCAGTATGAAAGTGTTTATATTTGGTGCCCAATAGTGAAACAGTGATCCTATGGCACATAGGAAGTGATGCATTTTGTTTCCATGGCTGAGCAAACAGGGAAGAGCGCCGCCCACACAGTTTGATTGACAGGTGATTTCCAGCTAAGCACTGTGCAAATCAGAGTGCTTAACAACAAAGTCATCTCCATAAAAAAAAAAAAAATCTTGCCACATGCATCTTAAAATGATCAAACCCATGAAAGCTACAGATATTTCCACTGTGATGTAAAACCAGTCATATTGGGCTGTGTGTCTAATCAAACACTGACTAAAACACAAACAACAAGCCTTTGATTCCTTTTTTTTTTTTTTTAACCGAGTTGTTTTCACGTGTGATGGACTAATGTGATTTTGAATGATGAGACGCGCTCAGCGTGTCTTCTGACTCACAGAGGGGATCCAGGTTGGTCTACCTGTTAGCCTAAGTATCTGAGCGGGCTTCCCCACAGCGAGGCAAGAAAGTCGACTCTGCAGGGGAGGAAGGAGGGGAGGGAGGCAGGGGCGATGAGAATCGTGCGCAGCCTCCCAATTATGTCATCAGTCTTTGGAGCGGAGGGAAGTTTGTTAGTCTGCGTCTCTGCACACGACAGCCCACTTATGGTATCTACATGCACGTGAGGCAGACACATGCATGCACACAAATGCAGTACAAAAAAAAACAAATCTCCACTTAGTCTCATATTCAGTTTTAAAATCTTGTTTTTCTTCGAACAAGGTACAAAATCAGCTGGTAGGGTGAGATAATAAATGACATGTTAAGATGGTGATTTTTTTTCAGTAGTATTGTTTTTGGTAGTGTTGGACTGATCTTGGGGTTGGAAGACTGATACTGAAGGGTTTTTGTTCCATTTGAATGACCATTCATGCCAAAAATGACAGTTTTTTGCAGAGTGGAAGAAGCTAGGAAACAGCAATTAGATCCTCACAGGAAACTCAAAACCCATGCATATCAGCATCGCCTGGCTCATATCTGATGTGTTATGGAAAGGCCAAAACTTTTATCTCCCCATTTTATGACAAAAATCCCTCACAAAATCCTCCCAAATACAGGTCCTTGATGTACCATGCATCTGTTTTGGCAGACGTGCACTGCAAAAAATTGCATTGTAAACAAGTAGGATTAGGATTTTAAGACTCAAAATGGAACTGAATGAGGTTTTTTTTACAGTGCATGAAAAAGTTTGCGAACACCTGGCCTAATATACCAGTTTTCTTAACCCCTGTGTCCATGCACGGTCACACGCTCACCATCACTCAAAGGCACGCTCACCTGCACAAACAGAGACACACCCACACACTCGATGCAAATCTGGTGACTAATCACAGCTGTTGGCATAATCCACCGTTGCATGCACCGTCTCTGCCTGTTCCAGTGAGTCATGCATTGACCAACTCTCTGATTGGGCGCCACCTTTTATCTCTGCAGCTCTGCACTCAAACAGCTTGGCTTCACACCAAGACTGTGGAGCAGCCACTGCTTCTCTGCCTCGACTCCCCGTGGTCCCCCCGTTCCCTCACCCCCCCTCACCCTGTCTTCTCAGGCAGATGTTCCCAGAATGAGTCACCTTTCTCATCCCTTTGTATCTTGATTTGGCTTTTTTTCCCCCATTCTGCAGCAATGAGCTGTAAGTATGTGTGCGGGTGTGTGTGTGCAGGGGCATCAGGACCAGAGGGGGTAGCATTAGGTCTTGCAGACCACACCGAATCTTAATTTCAACCCCTCCCAGGCCTTTTTGGAGGAGCGTATCTGTGCCTCCCTCTACATCGGAGGCCTCCCCGGGGTGCTGAGTGAGCGGTGAAAAGGGTGGAGGGGTGAGGGGGTGGGGAGGCGTGTGGGGGATCTCAGGGCTCCACACAATCAGAGTGGTGCCGGACTTTAATGAGGAGCCTGTTTATTAAGTCCACTCAGGGAGCCTGTGCAAGTGCTTAGCATTTGCTCTCTAATTAGGAAAGCTAAACAGTCCCCATTGCTGCGGATCAACCATTAGGGGGGAGAGGGGGCACTCAGCGTGGCTGTGTGCTGGGTGCAGATGCCAGGCCAAATGTTGGCAAAAGAGAAGGGAAAGGAGGCCAACAGACGGAAAAGGGAAAGAAACAAACAAATGTAGACCAGGTGTCATTAGAAACAATAGGCCCATATTTTCAGAAGATTAAAGAAGAGAATCGATTTTCACAGTCATATCCATGATGAAGAAGCCAATCACATACAGAGTGCCAGCAGGAACCATCTGAAGCTAAATTTATCATGCCAGACCAAGTCATTACAAGGCTTCCACCTAGTGGCCCTGGCAGAGAATCCCACTTTGGCTCACTGAACAAGTTTTCCACCTTAACAAAGACATTTAGTCTCCTTATCAGTGTTAAAATCTTGTTTTTCCTTAAATTTACAGCTTAAAGTAAAAAAAAAAAAAAAAAAACTGCCCATGGGATGATATTCCTACCTGTTTGCTCTGCACTTTCACTTACTTCAGGAATTTAATATAAATATGCTGAAAAAAGGCAGCATGAGGCAGATCAGTCCACAAGGATTAAAAAAAAAAAAAAAATACTACTTGTTTTCAGAAAAACAAGATTTTAGCCCTGAACATTAGACTAAGTGACTTGTTAAGATGGAGGTGTTTTTTGCATTGCTTGTGAACATTGACAGGGAAAACATGGCCATTGTGACACAGCGTCTCTTACTCACCCAATAAATGCGTCTCTGATTATCCTGTTCCCCATCACAAAGATCGCTGTTAAAGTGCAAGGAGAGACGAGCACTTTTTAGATTAAGACCCTGATCAAATTTTCATAACTCAATTCCAGGCAGAGAGGGGCTGCGCTGGGCAGAGTCGTGGGGAGGGAGAAAGAGTGTAGGCATGGCGGCGCCTTTTTGGAGTTGTTTTCAGTAATCAGCTTGCTTTAGTCTGCATCTGTTTCACTTGAAGCAAATCTCTCTTCTAGTGCCTCACTGATGAGAGCATCATGTTGTGTGCCAGTTTTCATCGACTATTTTTATGCCAAAAAATTACAAGGATTCAGTCCTTGGACAAACCCCTGAAATAGCATTTAAACCATGAGACACTCCTCAGTGAGGAGAGTCACTGTCTACTCAGTTAAATTAATAAAACAAAATGTACAAAAAAAAAAAATAAAAATCAAGCCTCATCATAAGTTATACAGAGGGTTTTGTTGAACACTGGCCAGTGAACACACTCTGAGGTGCAGCAGCACTTTATAGGTGCTCATGTGGACAGTTGGGGTTTGAGTGAATGAAACTAGGTTGACTCTCCTAATGCCTGCATTGGCTTAGTTAATCCTACTCTGTGAATGCACTGCCTATCAAGCTAGGGTTGGCTCACGCAGGTGGTACTGTAGTACCTAGTGTGTGAGCGCACAGTGTTTCCCTTCAGGCAGGGCTGTTAAGCTGTCTTCACAAGATTTTGTGTAGTATCCAATATTTTAAGGTCACTCAAAAATGTGTTTTTCTCATGTTTATATCCTCTAAAATGTCTGACCTTGAATGCACTGACTTGTATCTGTGCAGAGTTTGTCACTAGAGAGGTGTTTTCACACTCCTCTGAGGGAGAGGTGACTGTGTACTCCCCTAAAATCATCAGACGTGCCGCGGGCCACCTAGATTTGGTAAGTCACAAATCCGACAGCCAGTCCCATTAACTGAGGTGGTGGTGCTTTGCATACCATTAGAACCAGCTCCGCCAACAAATAAACAAGACCAACTGGAAATGGCTGCTTCACATGAACCAACCATATAACCAAGAGATTCACTGAATTTTTTTTTTCACGGTGAGATTTTCAAGTATGGCATGATTTTCACAACTGTTGAGGACAATATGCACCTATACAATACCGTGTCCTGTGAACAGAGCTCTGGTTACAAGCCGGGAGATGGGCAGAGACTATTTGCATATCCATAGCTCATTTTTAATGAAGGCAAGGTTTGAGTAAATCATTTTAAGGTAGTAAGGCATGTTTTGTCATGGAAAAAAATTTAAAAACTATGTAACACTGATGATCAAAGATATTATTTTTAGGGGCTTACTAAATGGCTGGAGGGAGACTTTAATTCTTTCGAAGAGCACAAATCTTTTCATTGGTGGTTCGAAAAGGACAGGCAATCTTAAAAGAACAGTTTGTCCAATAAATAAAAAAATAAATAAGCATTTCCAGTCAACATCGAGGTTTCCAGTCTGCCTGCCTTCGCCCTATTATAATGAGGCTGGATGGGTTTTGTTTTGTGGAGCCCATGCCATCAAAAATTTGCATGTGAAAAACAACAGCAAGAGCTCTTTCCAACAAAAAAAATGACATAAATACCTGACATAATCCACAGCCCTTGATGGGGGAGTGGGGGGATTTTGTTAGGAACTATTTCCTGCCTAAAATCGCTGGCAGACTGTGTTGATGCACCCCAGAGTCATACTCAGACAGGTGTTGAGTATGGGGGCTGGGGGGCAGGGAGGATCATGGCAGATGGGAAAACTGCAAATCACACAGAAGCTATCTAGATGGAAAGATTGTGCCATGGGCAAATGGGAAAAAATCTTTGAGTGAATTGTTCCTTTAACAGATTTGTTTACATTGCTGTGATTACAGCTCTACTACAAGCCCATGGATGCTGTACAGGCGTTTCTATGGTTGCAGCCCTGCTGAACTATTTTTGGCAGAATCTTGAAAAGTACTTTAGCTTGTAATAAAACCATTCCAAATCAGTATTTTGTATCAAATCATTGCCATTGGCAAGTAGCTGTATAATGAGCTGGTTATTACTGCAAAATAAGCACCAACAAGATGATTAAGACCCTTCTGCCTTATGTTTGGGTCTTGAGTCACCATGTCAGACTTTATTTTACAGTAATGACGCTAGATACATACAGTACAAAAAGTGCTATTTTTCTTGTGTCACAATGAACATTCACTTCTCTGAATCACATATCATGCTCCAACACGGGGATACAAATGGGATTTTCGTCTTTTTCACAATCCAGCATGTCTGCCTGTCACTTAGTGGGCGAGCTAAGAGGGTTTAGCACCACTGCTGTAACCCGTGTTCAACACTCGTGTCTGTGGTAGTTGTCTCTTTCCCATGGTGGCAATATGGTGTCACAGGGAGAGGGCAGAACCCCCTCCCTCCTCTCAGCTCGCCCCTCGTCTCTTGAGTAATGCCTTATCTATTTCTTCCCTATCACTCTTACTCGTCCTCCCTCTCTCTCTCTCTTTCTCCCTTGTTTCGGTCTCTTCCTCTTTCTTTCCGCTCTGTCTCCAATGCTTCAACTTATATCTGTCTATCTGTCTGTCACCCCCTTCTCTCTCTCTCTCCCCCTCCCAGACAGTTGACTGGTATGGCGACACCAGACTTGGGTGTATTTTTAGCGCTGCCACAGATGGGGCCATGGCAGCATGTCAGAGACCAGAATGTTCTTTATCTCAGCTGTCAGGCCGTTCCCGGGGACTGAAATGGATCGCGTCCACTTTGGGGTGGCGGAGGCGGAGGCGGAGAGGGGGACACGGACACAGGGGGCCCTCAGAAAAGGGGGTTTTCTTTCCCCCACATTCCATTCCTCTTGAAAATGAGGATTTCATTAAGTGGGTTTTCACACAGAAACAAAACCTCATCTTGGGGTTGAATTCTTCACTCAGAATAAATGTGATGTAGCTTCAACGAAGTGCTGCAACCAGCTGATACAGCATATGTGTATGTCATTATTGTACAATAATGTATTTCTGTTTCTACCATGGTGATGGTTGTGTTACTATTTATTATTTTAATGTGAACCGTTCATAGTGCTGATAATTTAATAAAGTGAATGATGCAAAATTGCCCGGGGTCAATTAAACTGAGGACTCTGTAGACTCAGCTGACACGAGTAGCGAGGAGTAAGCATGAAATTCTATATGGCTCTCAGCTTCAGCCTGGCTCGCTGCTGAATTATGTGCTTATTTATCAGTTTCATCAGAGTCTAAACGATTCTTCCTTCAACCAACCTTCAGTTTTACATAGTGTATCTTTTTAAAGTGTACATTACAGTAGAATAATGTAGATTTTAATGCGTATTTATCTAAAGGTGTTCTCTGCAAAATTGAGGGCTGCTTTAGAGTTGATTGAGAGTTGAGTCTAAAAGGTCCTCTCTTCAATTCAGTTTTACAAAATGTACCTTAAACACTCATTTTTGGTCACAATAACCATTGAATTTTCATATCGTCCCATGTCTTATTGCAAAAACCACAGGTTCTACCCAACCAGATTTTCACCTGTAAGAAGAGCCAGTGTCCTTGATATCCTGCTCTTGTCGAATGATGAGATGTGGTGAAACATCTTTGCTGTGCAACATTACAACCATGCCGGCTCTCTGAGGGAGCCAAGGATGTGCAACATGGTCTTCAGCCATGACCTACAGCAGGGCTGTGCGCCTTGAGACTGGAGCTGGGAGATGCCTCCTGGAAAAACACTGTAAGTACACGTAAGTGGAGCAACCACTACAGCACTGGACAGTAGAGGCAAGGCAGGGGGCCTCTCTCTGACTCTGACTTCTCTGTTTTTTTGTTTTTTTTTCCTTATCGCAGGGGGAGAAGTAGAATATGCTGCAGGCTACGACTGAGGGTCAAGTGGTCGGCTTTGTGCATCATGGCTTGGAGTCTGCTGAGACACTCGGCTGGCAGCATTCACAAACTCCAGCAGCAGGCGGCCTGTCCATGTGAATATCAGGTGGTGAGGAGAGAAAGACGGGTGGGAAAGAGAGAGAGAGAGAGAGAAATCCAGACAGAGTGGAGGGAGAAAGAAGGGGAGCAGCAGAGGGGCAAATGCCCAAAACCGTCAAAGCTGATGGTTTTGGGGGCAAATCAGTCACATGTGAATATTTTAACATTATGTTTCAATCTCACCACTTTGAATCTATTTGTCAGTGTTCAAGTACGATACACCTGAACAATTTAACATGAACCAAAATATCTTTCATAACAGGGTCCCTTTAGGGCAAAATCACTTCAAACAGGGGCCTGAGGCTTGATGAAAGTCAATGTAGGGGCCTGGAACATGAAAAACTTTTTCAAACGCCTGATCTTAATGCTGATACAGTGGGGTTTCTAATTATGGCTTCAGGTAATAAGCGTCATTATCGGTCAATAGCTTAGAGATGTGATATTGCTTTGATGGTAACTCAACATATGAGTCTTCTGATTTTGCCTCACTCATGTTTTTTTTTTTTTTTTTTTTTTTAAGTTTAAGTGCATTTTGCTTTCATGTAACAATATTTAGAGTTGCTTATGCCCAGGATTTTTACTTCTGAGGTTTTTGTCATATTCTTTCATACCCCTCATTTTAATGATCTGTGTAACCTTGTCTTTGAACGGTGCAAATGAAGCTGACAGTTAGATTGGCCATGGCACAGGATTTGTTATTGTCATCACTGTCACTCCTGGTTGTTTAGTATTTACCTTTGTGCCTTCTTGTGCATGCTCAGTCATTTCCTCCTTTGGTTATAGGAACTCGCCTGCCGTCATTTCCATATCAATTGACTGGAGTCCAGGTGAAGGCTGGTCATGCAGTTCAAAGTACAGAGCCTTTGCTTATACCTCAGGACTGTTTTACCTTGCCTTGAGGGACAGAAAATGTAAATGAGGCTCCGAATGCAACACAATTCGGAGGGAAACCTTCGGGTTGATTAGAGCTCCTCTTTGAAAGATCTGCTTATTGAGCTGAGTATCTGTCACGGCGCACCTATGGGAAAACCGACTTCGTGGAGGGAAAATATTCATTAGAGGCGATATTGATCATCATGATTTGTTTCCAGCACAGAGCTGCCTCCAGGATGAGACCAACTGTGCAGATTGCTGTGGTCCAATTATGCTTTTTTTACTGCAAAAAACCTTCCATTTTAACAAGTCAGACAGACTCATACTCAGTTCAGTCCCCATGCAGTCTCATATTCAGTCTTAAAATCTTGTTTTTTTTCTTAAAACAAAGTAAAAAATCTGCCATTGGGATGAGATTATCTCACTTGTTGCCAACTTGTTTCCAGGATTTTCTTCAATCAAGTGTCATTTTCTTGATCCTAGTGAGCTCATCTGTCTTATTGTGCCTTGTTTTATTTATTCCTGTTTTTTTTTTCTTAAAACAAGATTTCAAGACTGAAAATTAGACTAAATGACTTGTTAAGATGGAGATCTTTTTGCAGTGAATTGTTCAGCCCACTCCTTGGTCCACAGGACTCCTTGGTCCAGGTTAATCTCCTGCGGGAGATTTAATATAATCCATAGTGGGGCACCACAGATAGAGCGATGACCCATTTTTGGTCCAAGCCATTGTTTAATTAGGACTCAGTTACCGTTAGTGTTTGATGAATTAAGCATAGAATCAATCAGAGGGCCACCTCAAAGCCAGGAGAGAAAAAGGGAAGGAAAAGGGAAAACAAAGAGAAATCAAAGTCCTTTAGTAGATGTGTCCATATCGTGCTTCACTTCCTTTTTCAATGCACAGTCTCTCTCTGCCCCAACAATGTACTCTATCTCTCTGTCTCTCTATTGTGCCATGCATAGGACAGAAGAGGGAGATTACAGGGATGGTGCAGCTTCCTTCTCTGCAGTGAGTGAGAATGCGGAGCAGCGGCAGTGAGCCCCAGCAGAATGTGAATCAATAGCAGCTCTGTGTTCTCTGTGACTACAGTAATTATCATCGCCATCCAGAGGAATGAGATGTTGCTTTGGGTTTTGCAGAAGGTCAAAATCAGACCGATGGCACATGTTTCCATGGCAGCAACGTGTGTAAACCATGACACCCCCCTCCCCACCCCTCTCGTGACCATGAATTGAGAAAGTGAGGAGGCTGGTCTACTTGTCTGAAATTCATTTGCAGTGTTGTTGCGGTGTCAGTGTGGAACCACGAGTAAAGGTCCTTTTGTTGGCGCTAATTGAGGTGCCTATTATCACACAGTTGCTTCAAGGCTTCAGGAAACAGTCATGAATGTTGAAAAGCTAATATTTAAAATTAGACACGTATGTCAGAGTCATTCTGCGCTCCCAGGAGATCATTACATATGTTTTTGTGAACAGCCCAGTTTGTATTGCTGTAAACAAGCAAGCATTCCCGGACTTTACTCCAGTAATATGATCAAACTGTTTAAGTTGCAACAGAAATTCTCAGGCATCAGTATTGGTGCAAAGATTTCATATCAACAGAGCAAACCAAGCAATTTCACCCCGAACTGATCCACATTAAGCTATGGATGTTTTCCTTTTTTGCCCCAGAGAGAACCCCCCTCTGATGTTGTGTGATTTTGGCCGGTGGGAAGAGTGAAAAGGGAACAGAAATTCCCCTATCATTCTCTTGTTGGCCCAAACTGTGGGGCCCATTTTGCTGGGACACCTCTGGGATCATTTCAAAGACTATATAGAGCTAAAGAGACGAACATGAAGCCTGTTTACCATTGTACATTTACTGCAGCATGCCGCAATTTCCCAAAAAACATAAACAAATAAATATATATTCATTTGTTTTAGGTATTAATAGCAAAACTTTAAATCACCATTCATTCATGAATTCATTGGGACACACTTTTTGTAAAGGACCTACACCGGAGTTAAATGAACCAAACTGCACACACAGTGTACTGAAGGATAGGTTCAGTGCAATTATGAGCTAGAGCTAAATCACACATGACAGGAAAACAAAACAAAACAAAACAAAACAAAACAAAACAAAAAAACCAGAAAACATCTATTTAAACCAAAACTACTTTAAAGAGTAAGCACTAGCAGAAAACTTGTTCTTCCTTTCGTTCTTTCGACCTACTAATATTTTGATGAATATGAAAAATTCTCCCCACCTGCACTGTAAAGGGATTTACGTACCTATGTGTAAACCCAATATGTGACAAGCAGTAATACCTCCGACACAGCAGGTGGCGGCAGTGCGCTTGAAAATACTATCATCCAACACCCGCAAAGAGCAGTTGGAGACGAGGAAGATTTAACAAACATAACAGCACTTTCAGCGGTATGGACTATGATGCAGTTTAAATTTTACTCATTGTGGTGTTCATTCTTGACTTCATACAACACTTGCATACTTAATTACTCATTTCCGAATGAATGTGTCCGCCCGACGCGTAGCTGTTAGCTTGAATTCTGTGGCTAAGCTAACTAGCCGCTGCAGACAGCTAACGTTAACAGTATGTCTCAGTTTGTACTGCGTGTGTGGGTGTGGGTGTGTGTGTGTGGGTGTGTTACGCTGTTTACATGCCGCCGCGGTTGATTTTTTGCTAGAAACGTGTATTTTCCGCATGTTTACCCCCTTTCCTTCATATTAACCCTCCCCCCGCACATTAATTTTTATCTGACGCAGTTGCAGCGGCCACAACGCAGCATAATCCGGAGTAAAATGGACACCAGAGCCTTGAGGAACCCGTACGCAGACTATGATGGGAGGCCTGAGTCCACACAAGCCCTGTTTGACTCCCAGGGCAGGGTAAGGCATGGAGAGAGTTTACAGTGATGTGCGTGTGTGTGTGCGCGCGTTTCTTGTGCACCGAATATGTCCTCTTTTCCTCTCAGCTCACACCAGAGTTTGCCCAGCGGCTGAGCAGCAAGGTTAGTGAGCTGTTGGCTGTCATGGAAAACGGCCTGAAGTCTGCCGACCCGAGAGACTGCACCAGCTACACGGGCTGGACAGGTGACTACATGGCCGAGCCTCTGTCTGGTGCCATGTACAGCTTTGGGTTGACAGCCGAGCACCATGCACTGACTTCACTTACATGGCATTGGGGGGAAAAACTCACAAAAAGGCAGCAGTGCCACTACTCAAGGACCACTTTTGCTATCACTTTTGTGGACAAAAAAAAAAAAACAATACAGGGTGTAATGATTTCTGCATTGCATGGATGCATGGATTGTAAAATTTGATTCAGGACATAAGTAGAATGAATCACTATGGCCTCTGTTGGAATCAATATGAAATGCACTGAATCAGTCCATGCACAGTTCTTAAATAAAAAGACCTCATGTTGTTGTGGTGATTTTGCAGAATTTTATTTATTGCAGCATTTTTTTTTTTCTTGTCAGTGTTTCTTGTTGGAGGAAATTATGTTGAAGTTATTCTGTTTTTTTTTTCTGTTGTCTTTTTTCACATTTTAGAAGACTTGTCCTACACAGCTGCACATGTTAATTTAGTTTATATGAATTTTTGGCTAAACGTGCTGATTTATTGCATGGATTTTTTTAGACTTGATTCAAGTTGAATTGTTCCAGTTAGGAAAAAAATGTTCTTAAATTGAATCACCAATGAGTGAATCATGAATTGAATTGGGTCTCCGGTAAGACAAAGATTCACGCCACTAATTGAAATGAATCTTATCATTGTCATGCTCATTGCAGATCATTTTCCGGTTCTTGAAAGCTTTCTTTACTAGTTCATTGAGGGAAAAAAACATGCATTGAAAAACTATAAAAGCTATGTTTTTTGCACCTGAAGAGCAGGTGTCATCACCAGTATCAGAAATCATCAGATAAATGGCAGATTTTTTTCCAGTTGTGTTTCCATAGTTCATACTGTGTCTTCCTGTTAATTTCAGTTACATTCAGCATCTACTGTCTCATGTGCAATCGAATGGCAAATACATTTTCGGAGGCTTTCCCCACTCTGACAGGAAACATTTCCAGGGAAACCCATGCAGGACTCCATCTGTCTCTCCATCCACAGGTATTGCAGTGCTCTACCTGCATCTCCACAGTGTGTTCAGGGAGCCATACTACCTGCAGAAGGCTTTGGACTATGTCAGCCGCGGCCTCAAGTGTCTGACACGCCGCCATGACGTCACCTTCCTGTGTGGGGACGCCGGGCCCCTGGCTGTGGCTGCAGTGGTCTACTATCGCCTGCAGAGGCCACAGGAGGCTGACGAGTTCATCAACAGGTCAGTCTTCGGCTACACAGCTCCCACCTGATTCTGTGGGATGATCACTTTCCTCCTTTCATCCTTTGTTTTCTTTTTCTGTCTTTTTTTGGGGGGGGGTTGGTTACATTAAAGAAATTCGCTCAAAACAAATGTACATATTGTGCATTTGAACGTCTTGCAGATCAGGATAGCAGAACCAGCGACACTCATAGTTTGTCCCAGTAAGGATGCTCAAATACTGTCGGTAGCTTGCAGTCACTGCAGCCTAGATGGCATTGAGAAATGCAGATTCAGTGAAAACTAGCTATTTAACCAAGACTTCATTGCAAGTGGCATTAAAATCTCTTAAAATGTTGTAAATCTAACTTGCCTTAAGCTATAGGAACCTTGGAGACAACAAATCCGGAAAAGACAACACTTATGCCAAAATCCAAGATGATATCCTGTCTTAAATCATGATATCAATATAATATTGATTGGAGTTTGCAGTTTATGTACGCCACAACACAAGGTGCTGATGATTTGTGAATATAATTGCACCCGTTCCTTGCTCGTGCGTCTCTCCCAGACTGCTGCAGCTCCACCACAACGTGGTGAAGGGTTCAGGCGGTCTTCCAGATGAGCTGCTCTATGGTCGAATGGGCTACCTGTACTCCCTTGTCTTCATCAACCAGCAGCTGGGACAGGACAAGATCCCACTGCAGTACCTACAGCAGGTGGGTCACAATCAGTCTGCACTGTACCAAAAATAATTTTATTGCTCAACAGCTCTAAAAAACATGTTTGGTTCTTTTGAGGAAACTCTGTGCACTGAAAATATACTACTTTTAGTCTAAAATATATTTGGAGAGGTTGTGGCATGAGGTTAATTTTAGAAGTCAACTGCTATGACCTGAAATAGTTAAGCAGCATCTTACATTTTGTGCATAAAATTGGCTGGTATGCCTCTCAAACTACATTTATAAAGTTACAAAGTGGGAGTTAGCACTTATCCATCCAAATTCCATGTTTCTCCTTTTACAGAGCTATTTCTGCAATTTTCCAACTGGCTTGCCGTAGTTAGCCAAAGAAGTTGTTCTGCAACGGATAAACCAAGTGTTTGGGTGAATAGTTGCTTCCTTCTGCATCGTTTTTTGCTTGACATTGGTGGTAAAAGGGTCGGGTTTAAATTGGACCAAATTGAAAAAGCCAAATTGAAAGCAGTTGTTTTCACTAAACAGATAAATAAATGGATTTTTTCTCTTGGAAAGCAAAATAAAATGTGATCAATCATGAGAATGGGTAGCAGTATATTTGGGAACCTGTTAATATGCTTTGGCTGGGTGCCCAAGTATGGCCAATGTGGGAAACACTGCCCCTTCTCAAAAAATGTTGTTTATGCAGAGAAGGTTCATTGAGCATGCATGTCTTTTTAACCAAGTCCTCTATTGATGGTAGTTTCTTACGGTTTTGCAGATTTTCCCAGCCAGGGCAGGATTTGAACCGGCCTTTCAGGTTATAATCTTGCTTTAAGGCCGTAACGATTCGCGCTTTTCATGGTTCAGTTTGTATCACGGTCTGGCTTGACCCAAAGTTCAAATTCTGTCTTTCTAATTTAAACATAAACCAACAGCTCAATACAAACAGCTGAATGGATTTTTTTTGCCAATGTTCAGTAAAAGTCGTGCAGCATTTCAAAAGAAAATCTTTGTATGCAGCTCATGGAGAGGTCAGTTATTAGGTCTAACATTATTATTCAAAGCAGGGATGAATGTTCATAGTACGAATGTGTTCAGTGTATTTTTATCATATTTACAATAAAAAAGTTACACCACAGGCCCATTTAACTAACCTCAGATCACCATTTATCACTGATTTGCTCTTATTGATGTCTACTTACATGCATTAATCTGTATTGATTTCTGCGATGCACACAGATGAGGTTGGACTGGGAGCTGTGATGTGCTGTTTTCCTCTGCTCAGATCAGCGAGGTGGTGCTGGCATCTGGCGAGAATCTGTCTAGGAGAATGCGGCTCCAGGACCAAAGCCCCCTGATGTACGAGTGGTACCAGGAGCAGTATGTCGGCGCCGCCCACGGCCTGGCTGGCATCTACTACTACCTGATGCAGGTAGAGCCAATAGTGCAGACAGATGCCTGCATGTTGATGGTTGGAGTTATTTCTCTGTCTCTTGTGGATGCCCAGATAAATTCTCCACTGTATTTTGCCCATTTTCACTCTTGAGTTCTTTCATACACACACTCATCCACAAACATTATTCATGCATGATTTAAAATGGCAATTTCCTTAACAACTCAAACAATTTCTACAGCAACGCCAGTTCATAATTACTAAGCGAGGTCCAAAATTACCACCCCCAAGCACCAAATGCCGGTAAAATTAGTCTTGGCAGATAAATCAGTAAAGGTCACCCGCCACACTGCCCAATTACTTCTTAACGCTTCAAAATGCACTCCTGTAATTTTGAATAGTGTTGCGGCTCATGATGAATTACAAACTTGATATGTTGTGCAAGTGGGTGAGCAAGTTTTAAATTAACTTGCATTGCTTGATTCTACCCACAAAATAGCGGGTTTAAAAGCTGGTCGGGTGATTTAGTTTTATGAAACTGCATATTCATTATTTTTTACCAGTGAGAATAATTCTTGGCAGGGGCAATTTCAGTGTACCAGGCTTTGGTAGGTGAGCCAGAAAGTTAATCTCCGACACTGGTTGCTAATAGTCCAGTACAGATGTCAGTGTGTCTGTTGCCAGTTAATTTCTAATGCTGAATTATCCTCCCTCCTCACAGCCAGGCTTTGTCTGCGGAGAAGAAAGAGTGCACAGGCTGGTGAGGCCCAGCGTTGACCACGTGTGCCGGCTCAGGTTCCCCTCAGGAAACTACCCTCCGTGCATCGGCGATGATCGCGACCTGCTGGTGCACTGGTGCCACGGATCGCCAGGGGTGATCTACATGCTCCTGCAGGCCTACAAGGTAAATGTCGAGGTGGCAAAGTAAAACTGGGCTCTGTTTCAAAACGCTTTTGGAAAAAAAAGTATGTGGTTTTTTCATTCAGTGTCTAAAATATAGAGGATCTTGTCTGTAAAGGACGTGTCATTTCAGGCAGCGAGGTAGTTGAGTTTCGAACGTGCAGTCATTTGGTGTAATTTCATACTGTCATTCATTTTGTAAGATTTGTGTCACTTTAGTTCAAATACTGTCATTTTGTTTTGGAAAGACGTTCTTGAATTTGACGTATGAAGGGCTCTACCAGGAAACACAGTTGCTCTGTCTTAGTTTTAAAGAAAAGTAAATGCCGGACTGCTATGATGAATATAATATTTACTCAAGGCCCAACAAAATGTTTGGAATATTAAAAACAAAAAACAAACAACAAAGTCTTACATGGTCATAGTGCCATCTAGTGCTGAAAAGTGTTACACGTAAGCTCCATTATCACAGCAGTGGGGAAAATAACTGTGTTCTTCTCTGGAAATCTGTTTGAAAGTACACTTAAACAGTGTGTGTGCAGGTCCTTTAAAAAGTCTTAAAATGTCTTAAATTCAATTTTGTAAATTTTGGGCCTTAAAAGTCATTAGTCTTACATTTAAATTTAGGAGGTCTTAATTTCCACAGCCAGTTTTAAAAAGGCATTTATCACAGAAATTCAAAATACAGCAGTTGATTGGAAATGTAGCTCGGAAATGGAGCCTCTTTTTCAGATTAAGAGCTTCCCATTGACATTGTGACCAGACAGATGTTACGAGCAGCACAGCCATTCATAACACCATGGCAGTGTTTTTTCAACCCTAACCCTGAACTGTGACAGCGCCATATTGTGCCCATTCAGCTTCATAAGTTCATAAATTCCCCTTTGAAATATTTATTTCTTTTTTTCTCCTCAACTTTGCAGGTGTTCGGTGTGCCGCACTACCTGGAAAGCGCCTTGCAGTGTGGCGAGGTGGTGTGGCGCTGGGGTTTGCTAAAGAAAGGCTACGGGCTGTGCCACGGTGCAGCTGGCAATGCCTACACCTTCCTGGCCCTCTACCGGCTAACACAGGATCCCAAATACCTTTACAGAGCCTGCTTGGTAAGAGTGAAAAGAGACAGCGCTGTAGATGTCATCATGTGATATGGATCCATTACACACTCACTGCAATGGTCATTTAAGCATTCAAACAAGATTCAGATTTGTTTTAGGCCTAATCTTTATCGAAAGTTGAATAAATATCTACATTTTTTGAAGAACATATGACAGGTACACATCTTTGTGTTACCTTCTGGTTGGGTTATGCCAAGAAATACCAAAAAATGACAAACTTCCCCCACCTGTGTGCTTAATCTCTAAGATAAATATATTAGATGTGCACATTGATTCTAGCCCACCATGCTCCTAACAGTTTGTTGTAATGCAGCCACAACAAGAAAAGACGCTATTTACATAATGTGTTTTCCTGCGGCTGCATGTTGCCGGTCTACTCTGCTTTCTGTGACTTTGAAGTAAGTTTAATATGACTTTCACATCTTACATCAAAGTCCTACCCATCATAGCGCAGTTGGCCACTCGCCAGCCCTCCAAATCAAAAATTATTCACGAAACACCGGGCGTTTGAGAAGCGGGGCCTTTTATGTTTATTGACAATGGGTTGGTAGCTGTCGGTGCAAGTCGGTGTCAATGGAGGCAGAGTCGGTTGGTAGCAAGGACTTTCTGGACGGTTTCCAGGTGGCACAAGTCCCACGTGTACTTTCATTAATATGGATCTATTCATAGAGGATAGAAATAGACTCTTCAGATGTCTTGCTGATGCTCTGTTACACGCTCCCAGTGTGGCAGAGTGACATTGTGGTCACAATCTGATACCTCGACAGATGCTAGTATTTCACCAGGAGGGGCACAATTTTTAGCAGTTGTTGACATTGCTTGCTATTCTCTTGGGACAGTTGCATTGCAGTGTAATCTTCTGGAAGTGTTGCTGTGACATCTTTTCTCTCGCTCTCTGTCTGTCCGTCTGTCTGTCTCTCTTTCTCTCCAGTTTGCAGATTGGTGCATGAACTACGGCAAACATGGGTGCCGCACGCCAGACACTCCCTTCTCACTTTTTGAAGGTAATGCATGATGACATGTCCCACTTGCCAAAAATATCGTATTATTGCTTCATTAAAAAAAAAGAATAGATTTGTTTCTCTAGGGTATTAATTTTGAAATCATTTACCTTTTTGTCTATAAATGGAGCAATCTAGTGATGACACCTTTTTGTAGGCCACGCAGGTGTCATGCTATAGCTCAACCCCCCTGGCACAGAATGCCCTCCTTGCCACCAGAGCAAGTACTTCCTGTCACAGTCCTATGCAGAATTAATAAGGCAGGTAATATTTGGCAAGGCTCTGCAAATCAGGGTAGCTGCAAATTGTGTCCCCCATCTGGTCAAGGTTTGGTTGACTACATCAGCAAATAATAATGACATTACACATGACATGGTCAGGTCAGTAAGGATGGCCAGAAGCGGTATTCAGGCTTTGACAGTACTATGCCAAATTAATTGGGCATAATCAGGGAGGCGAGGCGTTCTCTAACAGGGGTGCAATCCATGGCACCACACTGGAAGCTACTTTGACCATAGGTTTCTTCGGCATATTTCCGGTGCATTTTTTTGCATTGAGTTTTCAGAAATTCAAGAAAATAATCTGTGTCGCAAACAAAGACAACAATTTTTTTTACACCAGTTAGTACAGGCAGAAAGCTAATGTTAGATCAAAATGAACTTCAGCAGTTGGTCCTGGCCCACCGGCCCCCCATGCACTTCCATCATAGTAGCTACTCCTGCTTTTTGAGTAGCTAGCAAGCTGTCAGATACTAGAAATTCATAAATGTGCAATGGTGTTTGCTAAAAACGCGAATGAATATGAGATACAGCTACAGAGCCGAGTAAGAATGCGAGTTAAGCTGCTTGACATAATGAGACGTAATTATCCCGACAGCTGCTGTAGTTTCAGTGTAGCAATTTTCTAGCGACTTACTTTTTTAACCACAGACCCTATTTTCTGCATGAACAGAAAACCCTGTGGAGGAAAAAGCTTTGGAAATCTGTCCAGTGAACCCATGTGTCAGAAATGCTAACTCACTTCCAGGTGTTTGCGCCACAAAATTGAATACTGTATAGCGATTGAATGAGGTTGTGTCTCTGTGTGTGTAAACGTAGCGTGTCACCTCTTGTTTGCAGGCATGGCAGGCACCATCTACTTCTTGGCCGACCTTCTGCAGCCAATGAAATCCAGGTTCCCAGCGTTCGAGGTGTAAAGGTATCCGCAGAAAGCCCTCCCTCACCCACACTATGGGAAAGCACGATAACAAGACGTCCCGCGCTGTTGCTTCTTCTCTCACACTCATGCGTTCACCTCTGTAAATGATATTCGGGCACTTGACAACTTCTTTGTCCCGCGGGGTCTTGTGTCATTGACTCGATGGTATTTGCGTCACAGTGGCTGACTTTGACTATTGCTTTGGACAGTGTGCCATGTCTCACCTGCTCCTCTCCACTGAGGACTTGACATCTTATTAACAGAATAAATCCTATACTCTCAGCTCGGCTGCCTAATTATCTCAAAGATGTGTCAAAAGGAGGAGAGGGCTTCTCTAGCTTGGTAGTTTCTTTTCTGTACATAAATTAAAAGTAGTGCTTTATATGTATATGATGTCTTGACTAATGTTTCGTTAAAGAGGGAGGAAAATAATTTTGCAGTTTCAGATGTAATTTGTATGATAACTGTAAAGCTTTGGAGTGAATGCTTTTTACAGGTCCTTAAGTTTCTGTTGTTTTGTAGGTTTCGTATAAGAAAAAGGAACGTTTGCTTTAGTTTGCCTGTTTTGTAGAAATTATCTTTAACAGCAAAGCTTGTAATGCTGTCATATACTTTTTCCCTTCACTAGTTCTTAGATGTAAAAGACCTTTTTGAGCATAATGTGAAATGGCAGCAAATGCATTGGTAATGTAGAACATGCAGCACTTCCTCTGGTTAATAACAATGTTAGGCCTGTTAACTAACTTTTCCTTGAGATGCATACAACGGCTTTCTGTCTTTCTCATTGCACAGCCCTTCCATTTGAAGAAGCCGCATTCAACTTTTTGTATTGAATTGTTGGTTTGTGGCTAAATAAAAAAAAAATATGCATATAAATTCTGAGTCAACTCAATGACTTCCAGCCACATTGTGAAATCGAACCATAGCAGAGTCCCAAGAATCCCAGCATGTAGCTCCAAAGAAAAGCCACACAGGGGCAGTAGAGAGTTGCCTCCTCATGATGCCTCCCTGTTATGTAAGTCTAACATGCCCCTTTAGTATCAGCCCGCCTAAACCGAAATAGTAGGAAGCAATTAAACAAATTCACCTTGAAACATGACTACTTCAAACCTTGCTCTGTTTTTATAATCAACAGTCAAACTATATGTTGCTATTGTATAACTAATGCCACTTGTGCTTACTTTGTAGCAGGGATATGGATAGAGATATGGATACCGGATATTAGTTTGTTAATGCTCATGGCGGGAACCCCTTTGATTTAATCACACCACAGATTGTGTTTGCAAATCGTGTGGTAACACAAGAAGCCAGCTGCGACGTCTCTGTCACTGTAAACCTGTTAGTTCCAAGGCATTTAGTTGCCAAGGTGAAGCCACATATGTGAGCAGTGTGTCTTAACCCCTGTGAGCTTTTCCTCCGTGGGACCCTTGGCTTCCAAATAAGGCTCACATAACACGCTGAAAACTAGCGGCGACACAATGCCACAGCTCTTTTTTAAGCCCTGCTGGCCCTTGCTTCTTTACGACGTGAGGCGGGTCCCAGCTGGAGTCTTGAAGGGGTAATGAGGAGGGGAAGGAGGGCACGGGACGGGGTGGGCGGGGGTCTCAGCGCGCCAGAGTCCTGAGATGCTGCGGCCTTCACTTTTTTTCACCCCCCTCCTCCTCCCCCTCCTCTTCTGCTGCCTTGACTGGCTACCTCGCAGCTCAGTTAAGGAGAAACTGAACACCTCCTGCAGAAATGGGAGTAAAAATAGAGCTCATCTGTCCAGGGGCGCGGTCTTCTGGGCATGTTTTCCAAGTCCTCCCTCTCCCTCACACTCACACTCTGTCAGTCATTCTCATTCATTCACTCGCTCACACTCAAACAATTCTTCCAGCTCTTGTCCTGCTGCTCTTTAGTTGTAGGACATTTCCAATCTGTGTAACAGAGCCGACGACAAGTGAGACGACTATGGTCCGCCAGCATGTGAGCACCAGCTATTCACGCTGTTCCTGAACCAATTACTCCCTCTGCCTGGTCTTATCCTGCTTCTCGGCTGTCCCGTTTGAATGACAAACTTACAGCAGAAATTCCAAAACAAGATGGCCAAAATTTGAAAGGATTAGCACTTACACTTAGAAAATGACTGCTGGACTAAGATCAAAGCACATTGTAGGTGACTGTTCAAGTTATGAGTTGTCTTATGGCCTTGGCTCACCACAAAGTGTGTTTGTAATTACGCCTTAAAAGTGATTATTTATCCATTTCTTTCCTTTTGTCAAAATGAGTCAAGTTCTGCATTAAATTCCAAGCTTTATAACCCCAGGGGTGTTTCCTGATACAGGTCTAACCTGGCTGAACATAATATACCTTTACACCCTTTATACTTAACACTTATCTTACCAAGAATGCATGAAAATCCTTGGACTTAGTTGCCCCATGTTCTGTGGAAAAAAAACTGTTAGATTTACAGTAACCCAAAGGAAACGCTTGCAACAATTCATGCAATCATCTAGTTAATAATATGAACATAATTCTACTTAAAACTGCCCTCTGCACTGAATCAAATATGATACTTAGCTTTGTACTTACCTGCGGTGTCTTTTTGAATAGCAAAATATGTATATAAATCAAAGTGAAATTTTGTTACAGTTTCAGATGGTCTTAAAAAATACTGCTGAAGTAAAACCTGTCAAAGACACTTGGCAACCGCTGTACATTACACAAACCGCAGCATAATAAAGGATATTACTCACAAAGACTGAGTAAGGTACCTCCGTAACACCCAAGGTGGGACACAGAGTTAATGCTGCAGTCACGGAAACCCTAGAAAAGTCCAGATCAGCTCAGTTCAGAATACTTTATTAGGCCCAATGGGAAATTCATTTCTCCAGCCTGTCCCACTGATGTAGATAAAAAATAGTGAGTCTTTTCCAGGTCTGTAAATTATAGAAAATTATATTTGAAAGGTTTTGGCAATGTCAGGAAACACTTCATAATATTATTTTCTTCTCTAAGCGAAGTGTTTACTGCCGGGCAGTTATCCTGGAAGAACATGTTATCTTTGAAAGGTTTGTAACCCAATAATCACCCTCATTATCACCCAAATAACATTTTTCCAGATCACATAAGTGCAATCTGATAGTTGCAGTTAGTCAGAACAAGACCTAGGCCCAGCAAGGTAGCTATTGTACAGCCTGTAAGATAGTAAATGCATTTTACACAAACATAGACAAGAACAAATACTGGTCTGCCATGAAATATTCATGAGAAATTCTCAAAGAATGTGCAGCAGCCCTTTATTTTAGTAATCGTTTTGTTCTTCGTCTGAGCGGTCCCCTGATTGGGCTGTAGTTCACAGAGTTCAGCAAGTCTCTCTGGTGTTATCTAGTGATAAAGGAAATTTCCATGTTTGGCTCAGTGAAGTACTACTCATATTTTGGATGAAAGTGTGGTATATAACAAGCGACAAGAAAATAATGTGTAAGAACTTTTTCTGAGGCAGCTTAGGAAAAGGAGGCAAGTTACACACACCATGAATCATGTTTTCCTTATAAGTGATACTTTGTAAGTGTGTGTTACTGTTTAATGATGCATGTTAGAGTGATTTGACCTTTTGACACTTTATCCTTATGATGGATTACCTTTTTGTTTCCACAGCGGTAAATGAGTCTGAACTGTCTCCATTTGCTCTGGTGTTAAAGAGGATCCTTGTAGTACTAATGAGAATGTAAGGAGTATTACGGGCCGGTATGTAAAAACATCTTGTCTGGTGTTAGAAGATGGGAAACAGTCTGACACACTTTAGACCACAATGTAATAATTTGGTTCAATAACTAAATCATTCATTATTTGTTCATTTATATGGGCTTATGAAACTATTCAGAAATACTAACATGTTAACAATACAGGGGGCCTTGTTTTGTGATCCATTACATTCCATTACAGTATCTGTAATGGAAACTGCCCCCTTCATTCATTTTCATTTCAAAGCAAATTGATGAGTTAAAATGTGATTCTAGACAGGAAAGCAATGAGTCATTCTCGGGAAAAGATACGGGGGGAAAAATCACAAGGTCAAAAAAGTTGCCAACTTTGCTCCTAGATACTGATGCACTTTGACACGTTTAAAAATAAGCTAATCCAATTTTGGTCTTTACTCAGAAGAGGCATATTGTACCAAGAAAATGTGAATTTTCTAACACAAAATGAGATCGGACAGGATCAGAAGGTTTTGTCAGCTTGCATATCTGCATGGTGTACAAGTGTGCAGTATGATTCGAAGAAAAAGTCAAGCACAAAGACTGAAAATATGACAGCTCTGCGTGGCTGGATGAGAGAAATTAGGCGTGGTTATGACAGTTGTAAACAAGTAGGGCCAAAATGTTGAACCAGGTATAAAAGGTGACTGGAAATCATGCTGTTGGAGCTGTATAGTAGTGATAGAGAGGCACTGCCTTCAGTAAAACATACTCTGTAATGGCATTTACCTTTCAGAAATTTGACGGTACCAAAGAAATCTCAACAGCAGCTGGTGAAGAATGACAATAGCAGAGGTTTCACATTGGAGCCCTGCACTGCAGTTCACCTCCACACTGCACCACTCATCGGTATGTGAAAATAGAAACTTCATAGGTTGTAAAATAACTTGAAAGATGAGCACATAAAACACTGTTGAAGCAGCAACCTTAAAATAGACACACTTTAGACCAAGGATCCTTTTTGATGAGTTTTTTTTTTTTTTTTTTTTTTATTGCATCATATCCCATCCTAGAAGAGTTTTGCTCTTATACAACTTTGTACAGAATTGCTGTCTATGAAATATATGGGCAAAAAAGTCATTTTTTTCTTCTCATTCCAATTCAGGAAAAGAAAATTGAAACATGAAATTCAGTTTTTTCCTCATCTTCAGGACACCTTGAATGACATTGGTGATCTCCGACCGCCACTTTGGGAACCACTGCTGTAGAATCACTTTACTTCATTTTGTTCTCGTTAATATTCACTCGCCCGTTATGTATTATGATATCAGTATTAAGGCAGCATTCACCAGACTTTTGCATTTGCCAAACTGATTTTGTTTTGTGCTGCTATACATATTTGCCTTTCAATAACAGCACCTTGGAGAGCGCTGATGGGAGATGGAAATGCTGCCGCTGCAGTTGTGCTCAGTAGGGTCGCTCAACCCCCACAGAATAAAGACTTTAGTGCACTCTTTTCATTACTTCCAAGTTGTAAATTTAATACCCAAGTCTTTTCAGTATCACATTATATGCCACTGAATACCCAATTCATTGCTGAAAAGCATGGTAACCCTGCTGAAAAGCTACAAATGCCATTAAAATTGATTTGCTCCAAAAAAATTTTTTCATGTTTTGCCAAGTTATCCGGTGAATTCCTCCATGGCTCCAGTTGTAGGCTGTCAGCCCCAAGAACAGGCTTAGGGTAATGTCCTTTAATTTCATAGTCCACTGATAAATGTAAGAACTATGCCAAGATCAGTTCAGAATGAATGTTCTTCGTGTCTGCCCAAATGGAATGAAACTTTTCGAGTGAGTTTGCCTGGCCCCTATTTAACCATAAGAGGAGGAGCACGCTCACCATTTAAAAATATCACCTTGTAAATGAGCTTTCTGGGTTTGCAGCCCCTCTCAAGTGGGCTAGTAGGTAGCTGGGATTTCAAGTCTTCACAGACAACTGCACACATCCCCACAGAGACAACTTTGCATGTCAAGTCAATAAATGATATATTCTGTGTTTAGTTGCATTGGTAAAAAGCGATTTTCATAAGCTGATAGAAAAAAAGGAGTCCTGAAACAGCTCCTTGGTCGACTAAAAATAGCCCTGTCCCCTTCTAAAGGCCTACTCCCACTGCTCAGAGGGAGCACAGCTCTCCTTTCCGTTTGCCCTAAGAAAGTTAAAGATGGCCCAGCACGTCATCTGATCCACATGTGACATCACAGGCCCTGGATAAATAAGAGGGGCTTTGACCATGGCTCAGGACCACTCTCTCTTGGGACTCCAGCTTCTCTTCTCCTTTCTTTCCGCTCCTCCATCTCCTACTCTCCAACATGGTGTGTACAAAATGGTGTCTTGGATCTTTTGGGTGGGGCAGTACCGTTGGAGTTACTTCTTCTGAAATTTCTTTTTTTTTTACCGGGGCAATTCTTTATGGCATGTGTTTGGATACCACCTTCCCCCCAAAAAAGCCTGAAATTGTGGCTGTCAACTCTTAATGGCATCGCTGGGCTTGTATTAGAGAGGATAAATCGAGGCTGGCATTTTTTATCATTGCAATGAAAATCCTGTCTTCGCAAATTGAGGCTTGATTTAATTTCTCTGAAGATTCCAAGGTTGAGTTGTTACATTGGGCCAAGGACCACTGCCTTGGAATATATCCACATTTATCCTTAACATCCATTTAGCTTTTTTTTTTTTTTATCTAAATGCATGGAATCTATCTATATATCACATCTGCTGATCATCCAACACACATTTTTTATGTGTCATTTAGATAATTACTATATTAAGGTTGAGGACTTTAGTCAACTTTGTTTCAGTTTGAGCATTTTTAGGATACTGATAAGTGAGGTGTATATTATCTCTGTGCTGTTTTCATACATGGCATTCATTCATTTTTTTAATGTTTCCACTGTGTTTTGTGTGTACACGTGTTGGTGTGTGCGTATGTGTGTGTTTGTCGGTGCGTGTGTGCGTTTCTGTGTGCTTCTGTGTTTAGGGTACTGAGTTCACAGCGGACCAGATTGAGGGTAAGTGAAGAGACAGAAACACACTCTTGGGTCTTACCAAAGCATGTACTTTGCAAATGGAAAGGTGTTGTTAGAAGCCTGTTTCCTCATTGTCAAAACACAGTGACATTTGATTGCAGTCAATATGTCCTCCAATCTTCCCCTCTTAGTCATTCATACTTACAGCAAGACATTTTTTTGCATTTTCCATTTGCTGGAAACCCATACAATAAGAACAAAGATTGTCCAGAAACACCTTAAAGTTGTAAGTTTAGATCAGGTTAATAGGTGTCTGAATCGCTAAGAGTTTAAATGGGGTGAAAAAGGTCCAGAGTGAAGGCTACCCGAGATGCCATTCCTCAGACTTGTCCAGTTGTCAAGTAAGATTTTAGTCCTGTCTATTCTAAGCCGGCCCTGCCTCGTCTTCCATGGCACGGTGGTCCTTACACTGCAGAGGTGTTAATCCCCTGTCCAGGGTTTAAGATGCACACCCAGTGGCGTCTCCTTACACAAGGAATCCAAACTTCATGATCCCCTAGTGCCATAAGCAGCCCTTTGTTCCCTGTTGAAAGACGCGTCCTTTAAAAACGTCCTACGATTGTCAAAAGGCATCTGCTGTGCCTCTTCATCTGGCTCTCGTAAACTGGACAAGATGACCTTTTGATGCTCAACTGGAAAAATCTGTCCCCCAGCTGAATTTTAGAATCAGCGTACATACCACTATTTTTGCATGCACAGATATTTTCACTGATCATCCAGTAGGGTACTCAGCTTGAAATTTCATAGCTGTGCTTCCCATGGAGGCTTGGCTCTGTCGGGGTCCAGAATTACGTCCAGTGCTTACCGCTTACAGTTTTTACATACAGTAGGCTTACAATTTGGCAGTGCTTTGAAACCGACAAAAAAGTGCTTCAGTGCACGTTAGTACACTCATGTAGAAGACCAAAGCAGCAAGTTGGTTGCCAGTGGAATGCGGGCAGGCTGTGCAGGAGGTGTTGATTACGCCGCAGTCAGCATTCTTATGTTTAACTCGAGCAGGGTCGTGGGGCCATGTCTCTATATGGCCTGGGTTACTTTCTCAGGGTGTATCAGTTGCTCCCCGTGTTGCACCAAATGCTTCCCAAATGCAGGTGGTGGGAGGGAGGCGGAGCAGGCACAGCTGTCGTCACTGCTGCTGTTCGGAAATCACATAAGAGCACTAATCTGTCGACAAATGTCTATGCTTTGGTTTCCCGGTAGAATTCATAAGAATCACAAACCCTTGTTCAGACCCCACTCACCGCCTTTTTTCTGATCCTGGGATACAGCTGTCGCTCCCAATTATCTGTAGACAATGAGGGGAGTATGCGGCTTTCATTGCCCTTGATCCTCCAATACAGCATGACAGCACATACCTGCCATACCTCACTAAGAACCCTCTAAGAGAAGGTATAGAAAACACAAGGGGATGGATCTAGTGGGCACCACAGGAAGAACATTGCGAGCATTGCTTGCGTGTCGGTCATGACAAAAGGATTTGTTTGATTGTCATATTTGATAAAAAAGACAAATCATCTTTTATCATATGCCATTTGGTCGATACCTTTTCCCAGAGTGGCCACAAACACATAAATTGTTGATATATGTGGCCGATTTCCGCTGGTATTGCTAGATGTATTACCTGAGCTAGATCCAGGACTAAATTGTCTTTGTAAATGCACTGTTTGGAAATGTAACCGTTTTTCTAGATTAACAGTCTAGTTGTGTCCGCACTTCTAACGCTACCCTCATGTCTCCCTTTTTTCCAGACTTCAAGGAGGCTTTTGGTCTCTTTGACAGAGTTGGTGACAACCAGGTGGCCTACAACCAGGTGGCCGACATCATGCGCGCTCTGGGACAGAACCCCACCAACAAGGACGTCGCCAAGATCCTGGGCAACCCTTCCGCTGACGGTGAGAGCGTCCTTCATGATAGGGATGAACAATTCATTGAATTATTAGCAAAATCCAGACATTAAAAAAAACATGTTTCCTTGGCACAGACCCCAGAAAAGAAATCACATAATCATCATTTGAGAATGAAAGTAATGATGAAAAATTACCATGCCCACTAAAATTCACATTTCAGCTGCGGTATCTGTCAAAATAATTGCAATATGATTTTTTTTCACCATAGTGTTCAGCCCTACTGCATACAAAATGAAAACACACACACACATACACAGCTTAACATGACACCATAAGCCAGTTGTACATGCCCCTTTTTTTTGTCCTAATAAAAGAAATATAGCGACAACAGCAACCTCATGAAATGACATTTGATCATGTCAGTGTTCTCTTAAGAATACAGTCACTTCTTGATCGTACAAGTATGTCATTTTGGTGTTCTTCTCATTACTTTTTCACCAATAGACATGGCCAACAAGAGGCTCAACTTCGACGCTTTCCTGCCAATGCTGAAGGCCGTCGATGCCATCCAGAAGGGTACCTATGATGACTACGTTGAGGGTCTGCGTGTCTTCGACAAGGAGGGCAACGGCACAGTCATGGGCGCTGAGCTGCGCATCGTGCTGTCCACCCTGGGTGAGTCTCAAGTCTCCTTGCTAGGGCCAAATATAGACACACACAAATATAGTCTGCTTAGCACACGTTACATGTCAGTGTGAAATGGAGAGTGCGTTGCTGACATGGCTCCTTGTGCATCTACAGGAGAGAAGATGACTGAGCCCGAGATTGATGCCCTCATGGCCGGACAGGAGGACGAGAACGGCAGTGTGCACTATGAGGGTAAGTCATCACTTCCCAGTAAGGCCACTTCCTGTTGGCTGCACCTGTGTGCTGTACATTTTGTTCAAGTAACCAAAAAATATAATCAAGGTCAAAGCAGATATAGTGGAAAGCACATCAGCAGAGTTCATTTCAATATGCTGTAGATCTATTTTCAACACTTTCACACACTTCTAGGTCAAGTCTGCAAAACTATTCACATTTTGTCAGTTAATGATGTCATTTGTCAATTGTCACTATTTAATATTTACTTATGTTACGACTTTTGCCCCATAGCTTCATTTGCTAATATATTGCCATGTGTTTTTTTTTTTTTTTTTTTTTCTGTCTCCAGCTTTCGTCAAGCACATCATGTCTGTGTAAGAGGCCAGCAGTAGGAGTGCTGAGGACACTGTAGCTTGTCTACAGATTGCCAAACGGTGTCAGGACATCCACACTGTTTCAAAGACCAACCTAGGAAAGACAAGGACTATGTACAAGGGATGTTGAAGCCAAACCATGTTGTTTATTTTGTTTTCCACTTTGTCTCCGACCCTCCTGTCTGACTGGAAATCACCAACACCTCTCCGTTGTAGACCCCCTCACCTGGCCTCTACCCCCCCGGGGCGTGTCTCCACCCGCCACATGGGGTGAGGAACGGGGGAGGAGGGGTGACCGCTCATCAAGTGAGGGTTGATCCCTCCCTTCCCACCTGCCACCTCATTCAGTCTCGCCATCACTGGCCCAGCAACGCCAAAGGCGCTGGAGGTTGGCTGTGGATTGGCCGCCAAACTTCTCCCCCCTCCCTGAAAAGTTTTATTTATTTTCACTCCATTCATTTCAGAATAAACTTTTCCAAACTGACATCCCATCTGGTTTGGTTCTTGGTCTTTCATTATGCTCATAAAACTGTACAATACGATGAAGCAAAAGTAGACAGCAGCAACGATAAAATGTAGGGCTTCTTAGTTAAATTGGACAGGGCCATAGAAAAATGAAGTGTGATGGTGAAAGATGACACCAGCGGTGCCCATGACTGTGATTAACTCCACAGATGCTCCTTCATTTTAAGAGCCAGAGGGCATCTCACTGTTGCATTTTGTCCTCTTAGCTAGCACAGGAGCACATATTTAAATCTGACTTGCCATCTGAAAACGTTCACTGATCTCTATAATTAGCTGATATGCGCCACACAGACAACTGGTGTTAATCATCACATATGCCATTTGATGAACTCCTTGATCCAGAGTGTCTTGCAGTTCCATGAGTGCTTACATTTTTAGCATCGGCAGCCCCAACAGGAATGAAAGCTCAATACCCTGGCAATATAAGCGTCCTGTGTTACTGATTGACTAGCAGGTCCTAAAATGCAGAGTGCAAAGTGTATTTGTTGAATTTGCCCATGGTCATTAGTTTGACATTAGAATACTAATTTCATTATAGCCGGAACTGAAGAACCAAGTTTGTGTTTCCTCTAATCCCTTAATGTTTTATAGCACAACAGAGAATCAACTGCAAAGCTGTGAATGTGACAGTCACAGAGTGCCTCTTCATTGTTCCAAAATGAGCGCTGTGTGGTCGAGCTTTGTTCCTGAGAAACCAAATTACTATTATTACAGGGAAATGTGTATAAAGCAATGCAGAAGTAATCTAGATATTTTCTGCTTGATGTAATGCTGCAGCCACAGAACAATGACGGCTTGGGTTTGGATATTTCACTCAGTGTAAGTGATGTAGCTTCAACGAAGCATTGCCATCAGCAGATACAGAATATGTAAAGCACATAGCTCTGCAATATGGAAAAAAAAAAAAAATCCAAATTTGAAGCAATAAAAGGGGGACATTTAAGGGAAAGTCACGTTTCAGAATGGCACATGAAAGATCTCATCCAGTGATACTGATTGGCAAATTTCAATTCTTGTCTTTTTCCCATAAGATTGACTTACTGTCTACTTTAACTTTTTTTTTTTTTTTTTTTTTTCAGTTTTACAAAGCATATTAAGACTGAAATGTTGTTGCGTGATAGCTGGCTGAGAGGCTCCACTTCTGGCAGTACATTAATGTAGGTCGGATGTAGGGTCGGTGATGCAAACCGGAGGAGTTTTACAGCAGATATCACTGTACATAACCCGGGGCACAGGCATATGACTGACAGGAGCAGTGGGGGGAGTGTGCACCCCTGTGGTGTGGAGAGGAACTGGATAGATCTCTGTCATGCACTGTAGCATGAACCACTTCAACACATCACAGGAGTCACCTGAACAGCGAGGACTGGGGGTCCAAATTTAACCAACCAAAACATTGTCTTTCTTTCTTTTTTCAGTTACCATTTAGAGTTAGAGAAGGTCTGATGCAACTGATGTGTGGATTGTGAAAAACAGGTTACAACTTGATATTAGGAGGATGTCTCTGCTGTATTAAAATCTTTTTTTTTCTACCAACAGGTGGCAGCAAGACACAGTGTTGGTCCTGCAAGAGAAAAACCTGGAGAAACAAGCAGAGGGCTTCCACAAACATTATCACAGAGTCTAAAAAGCCAGTAGGTGTGACCTGGTGTTGAAGATTTATTCACACTAAATAATACACACACACCAAAAGAAATGAGCAGAGCTTGAGAAAAACAAGGTTGCATCAACTCAGCACCGTAACCAAGGTGTTTACATGGCACAAGATTCTGGTTAAAACAGGCACATGCCAGGGGTCTTATTCGGAATTTTCTCCAACCAGAATATGACCTGAGTGATGAGCCTAGTAAGTGTGGGAAGATGCTGGACAGATCCAGTTCACACACCTGCCCAGATGGTGGCACTATTGGCAAGAAAGAAAAAAAAATCACAGACTATCTTGTCTGTGGGTGTATTTGTGTTGCAGCTGCTGCTCCGTTCGCCTTCAGTTGTGTCGTTGGCTCCAGAAAGAAAACATGTTTGTCCAAAAAGCGCTCAAAACCAGTTTCTCAGGACTGGCAAACACCTGTAGCCGCGGACAGGGGCTCACTGCAGCAGTTTCCAGGTGAAACTTATTAGGCCCTCGCCCTCCATCGGAGAGAGGGCCTATTGTTTTTTAACTTATTATTTCATGTAACGTCATCTTTTTGTCATCTTGTTTTGCTTATGTTTGCTAGACTTGCAATACTGTTACTGGTGGATGTAATTCCAGTGTGTCCCGCTCTGGACCGGCCTGCTAAGTAAATTTTGTTTTTGGGTTCATTTTGGTTGATGATTAAAGTGATTCCCCATTTCAACCAGTTCAACCAGTGACCACAATGTTTTCATACATGAGACCCTATTTAGTGAGGAAGCAGTTTAAAATGTTTTACACACTTCCTTTGAATTGTGTGTGCTTGGTATGATCATATGATTGGAAACAAATATGGTTTAATCTGACCTTTGTCACAGACTGCAGAGTATGAAAATCACACTTATTAACATAACATAGGAGTCAAATGCCAGTAGCTCAGTTATCCATAAACTCAGGTCTGTTTTGCACCAGTCTCTGTTTAACAATACACCATCTCAAAAACACTTGAGTTATGGTAGCATAAAAGAATAGTGTCACTTGTTTGTGTCTATTGAGAAATCTTTTTTTGTTTGTTTTTAGAAGAAAGCTCATTATTTTGAACTACATTTGCAGTTTTTTAGTAGAATTTGTGTAGTGTTTGCTTTTTCTTTTATAGCTTTAGTCACCACACCTCCTCCAGAAACTTATGGATAATTTCCTCCTTGTGCAGGTTGAGACTGTTGAGCAATGTAAAGCCATCACAATCATCATATTATTACCAAATGTCTTGCAGTGCTGTGGTATAATTACTGTCAGTATGAGAAGTGGTGAAGACAGTGAGTGACTTCTTTCTCCCATCAGTGGTATTTTTCCTACATTTCCAATGAGCCCCCAGCTTTGCTTTGTCCACATAAGAACGTGGCCGGCAAAATAAATTTTGGTTTTGGTTGATGGTTAAAGTGATTCCACGAACTGGTGATTTTATGGTGACTATAATGTTTATCATATATGAGGCAGCCTAATTGTGCTCCTGTGGATAGTTGTGTTTGTGTTGCACCTACTTAGAGTGGAACCAGTTGGAAATGTTGTGTCTAATCAAATAAAAGCCTAGCAAACTGAGTTTGCTAGTACTAGATCACCATATTAAATGAGATATTAGACTATAAACTACATCAAATAAACTGCTGTCTCTGTTTCCACGTAGACTGCAGCACAGCCAGGCCCAGCAACATGGGAAGCATGCCGCCTCCACTCGTCCAGAGACTGCAAGCGCCAAGAGTCTGATGGACATCGGGACACGGAGGATCTTCACTGAGGACCATGATCTCTTCAGACAGAACGTCCGGCGCTTCTTCCAAGAGGAGGTGATCCCCCACCACAATGAGTACGTACAACCACTGCTTGATGCCAAAGGCTTTCCATCCCTTTACAATCAGAATCAGAAATACTTTATTGATCCCAGAGGGGAAAAGCCTTTTGAATGGCAAGAATGAAGTAGAACATACATAGACACACTGCTTGATGCTGAAGATGTACCATCCCTTCAGCCTATTGAATGGCAAGAATAAAATATTGTGATTTGACTGGTTTTGAGCAAATGATCTTCTCTGACTCCCTCTCCACCTCTTTCCTTTGTTCCAGGTGGGAGAAGGCAGGCCAGGTGAGCAGGGAGTTGTGGGAGAAGGCCGGGGAGCAAGGCCTGCTGGGAGTAGTGATACCAGAGGAGCATGGTGGAATTGGAGGAGACCTGCTGTCTGCTGCTGTCGTCTGGGAGGAGCAGTGAGTAGTCTTGTTAATTGATTTTTTTAAAATGGAATACCTAATACATTTATCTTGTCTGAGGAGGTGCACTGATATGCATTCAGTTTTTCATGTCAGGCTAGAGCACAAGAATAAATGCACAGATGTAGAAATCACACCTTTTACTGTCTTCCAGGATGTATTCGAACTGCACAGGCCCAGGTTTCACCTTGCATTCAGAGATTGTGATGCCCTACATCAGCAACTACGGTACCAAGGAACAGATTGATCGCTTCATCCCCCAGATGGTTGCTGGGAAATGCATTGGTGCCATCGCCATGACTGAACCAGGAGCAGGCAGGTGAGGACTCTTTGGCTATCTGAAATGAAATCATCTGAAAAAAATCCTAGGATATATAGCCCTTTTCATTTGTGTCTTGGAAGGCTGAGGCCTAATCAAGCCATATAGAGTTGTGTGTAGGACAATATTAAACGTGCACCTTTTTCATTATAACATAGTTTGTAAATCTATGCAATAATAATAGTCTTCCATGCTGTCACAAATTATATTTCCTTTGCCAATCTTGCTTAAGAAAAAAAATAAATAAATCAATAAAACACGTCTCCCTATTTAGTTTGACTCCCTCTGTAGGTTAGTTTTCTGGTGGAGTACCCCAAAGGTCGATCTTTGTGTTCTCTCTCTCTCTCTCTCTCTCTTTCTCTCTCTCTCTCTCTCTCTTTCTCTCTCTCTCTCTCTCTCTCTCTCTCTCTCTCTCTCTCTCTCTCTATATATATATATATATATATAGATAGATATAGATATAGATATACACACACACACACACACACACACCAGTTTTTGTTGTAAACTTTTCATCATAACAAAGTACTTTGTAAATATGTGCCTTAAATGTTATGTTCTTCCCTTTTTTTTTTTGTTTTGTTTTGTTTTGTTTTTTGTTTTTGTTTCCAGTGATCTCCAAGGTGTGAGGACGTACGCCAAGAAGGACGGCAGTGACTGGATCCTCAACGGTAACAAGGTACAGCTGGAGAAAGATGTTCTTTGATGCATGGTGATTTATAGCATAGGACATGATGGTAAGTATCCCAAATTTATGAAAGGTCTTCTGCACGGTGACTGACCCCAGGTGACCCTCACCAAAAAGAAGAAGCAGGGACACATCTTCAGTTGTAGTCCCCAGCGTCACTGGGTGTTTCGGCCTTTTATATACAATACACCCTCTGCTGAGGCAGGCCCACCACAGGCTGATCAGACCTGGGTGTGTGTCCCTAACTTCTGGGGGCCCACCTGGGGTCTTTCCTCCTTATCCATAGCCACTGACTGCAGCGCTCAGCAGTCTCTGATGTTTCCCTGATGGTGTGACGCAAGGCCTGGCCACAGATCCCCAGCTCCTTGAGAAGCTTGAGGGTGGATGTTGCGATGAATCCTCGACAGCCAACCTCCACCGGGCGGACTGTCGCTCTCCAGCCTCGTTGTTCGGCCTGTGCCTTCAGATCTGAATAGCGCAGCAACTTCCTCTCATAGGCCTCACCCGTGGTGTCTTCCCATGGTACTGTCAGCTCGATGAAGTAGACAGCACGCAAGTTGTTAGACCAGAGTACCATGTCTGGTCTTAGGGTGGAGGTTACTATTTGAGGTGGTATTGTGAGCTGTTGGCCTACGTCCACGAGCTGGAAACAAGCACAGTCATTATGTTGGCATTTGGGAAATGTCTTAACATCAGTTTGTACTCTTCTTCATCTCCTGTTTAGGTGTTCATCTCAAATGGTTGGATGTCTGACTTGGTGGTGGTGGTGACTGTGACCAACCGTGAGGCAAAGACAGCAGCCCACGGCATCAGTCTGTTCCTGGTGGAAAATGGAATGAAGGGCTTCCACAAAGGACGCAAGCTGGAGAAGATCGGACTGAAGGCCCAGGTACCTGAACTCAGTATCATAGCATTTGCCAGCACTTCTCTGTTATACATTGTACATTTTGTTATGTCTTTTTTCAAGGCACTGTGGCAGTGGACTCTCATCACCTCACTATTGGTTGCACATTAAGTTGGTGATCTAGGAAGTGATACTCAGAGTTTTATGCTTCCTCTGGGTATTGTGTTTGCTGAATTAGCAAATTGACATCAAATTTAAAGACTCAAGTTCAACTCACATTGTGAGCAAAAATGCATTTGCTCAATTTCTGTCTGTGAATGCATTTCCATGCATAGTTCTGTTGCATGTCTCTATGGCTCTGAAAATACATTCTATCATGCTTTAGCAGTGAAAGGGTTGGATGAACCCTTGAGTGATGTGTTTTTTTTTTTGTTTTTTTTTTAAATTTCAAACTCTGGGGTTATTCCTCTTAATATCACTTTCTCATTCAGGACACAGCTGAACTGTTCTTTGAGGATGTGCGTCTCCCAGCTGACGCCCTTCTGGGTGAAGTCAACAAGGGTTTCTACTATTTGATGAATGAACTGCCTCAGGTAAAAGGAATATATAAGAAAATTTAACTATCTAAGGGGCATTAAGTAGTCTATGGTCTTTATAATAATAATAATAACTTTATTTATATAGCACAGTTCATACAGCAGGTGCAACTCAAAGTGCTTTACATCAATAAAGTGGAGACAGAGACAAATAAAAGAAAAGCAGAGTAATAGATAAATAAGTAAAGTAAAACTGCCCCCCTCCCCCAATCCTTCCACATCCACCAGCACACTGGTATTGGTATTGTATTGGTGATCACTGGCAATTGAAGTAATACAGAGAATTTACTTTTCTCACAATAGAAAAATGGGTAAACTAGCAATTAGACAGATATAACAGAAACTTCTAGAACAAAATGTGCTTTGCATCAGTCTGTTGCATTATGGAAATGTTCATCCACTGCATTATGGAAATCTGTTTGTATCATCAGTTTCCAGCATTCAACTAGGTACGACCTTGTCCAGTTTTGTTTTTGCCTCTGTCCTCTTCTTGTGTACTTCATCTTTTAGTTTTCATTGTTACTTAAACATTCTTTGTTTATTTATTTAAGTAGGAGCGTCTGCTGGTTGCTGACATGGCCATATCGAGCTCTGAGTTCATGTTTGAGGAAACCAGAAACTATGTGTTGCAGAGGAAGGCTTTCGGCAAGACAGTAGCTCACCTACAGGTTGGTGTAACATGGGCTGTTTGTTTTTCCTGCTCTTCTGCAAGTTATTCATCGTTACTATTTGTGACCAGCAGCTAGGGTTTTCTTGTTGATTCCTAACTTATCCATACAAATTGTTAACTCTTTCATATGTTGTGTGTTGTCCACCAGCGTGTATGATGTGCATGGGTTTGTGTGTTGGTTTTACAATCTGTACTTCGCTCAAGACAGTAAATGGCTTCATATGATAATTTACCCCAGACTGTGCAGCACAAGCTAGCAGAGCTGAAGACTGAAATCTGTGTAGGCCGAGTTTTTGTAGATAGCTGCCTTCAGCTCCATGCTGAGAAACGCCTGGACTCCTCCACTGCCTCCATGGCCAAGTTCTGGTGAGGACGCCTTTATCACTCCTCAGAGTCACTGATGGGAGTGTGGTGCTGTGAAGAAATTCTGGGCTTGATGTAATGGCATTTTTAATGTGCCACACATAGCTTTTTAAACATCAATATGTCAGTGTGAAAATAATCCACTGATACAATTTTTGATCTTTCAGTCAAAGACCCTTTGATCTCTCAAAAAAGTAGACCACCCTAATGTTCTTTTCTTCATTCTTGTCCACAGGGCGTCAGACCTTCAGAACAAGGTGGCCAGTCAGTGTCTGCAGCTCCATGGAGGGTGGGGCTACATGTGGGAATACCCCATTGCCAAGTAAGTGGCACAAACCCTGGGTAATGCGGGTGGGGAATGAAGGACTATTGAGAATCACCAGGACAGTTTTGTGTTGCTCTTCCTATCAAATACTGTCTTAACACTCGATTATCTCTGTCTTTTTTCTGCCCCCCTCCCTGCCCCTCCCCTCCTCTCAGAGCATTCGTGGACTCCCGTGTTCAGCCCATCTATGGAGGCACCAATGAGATCATGAAAGAGCTGATAGCCCGTAACATTGTCAGCCAGAAGTGAGGGATTTTGATCATTTTTTTTTTTTATGGTGGTGGACAGGGCTGGGCAGTGTGACGATATTATATCGATGTGGTGAGGGATTTTGGTCATGGTAATACTGTGATATGCCATAAGTGCCTTCTCTTCCTGGTTTCAAAGGCTGTATTACAGTAATGCAACATAGTTTTCTGAACTTAATCATCTGCTCTAGATGCTGTGTTTTTCATCTCTACCTACTTGGACATCATATCCACATTACTAATGATTGTTTATCAAAACTCTCATTGTGTAAGTTTTGATGAAGCACCAGTCGTCATCCCTACAATATTGTCAAAATATCAATATTGAGATATTCGCTCAAACATATCATGATATTTGATTTTGTCCACATCGCCCAGCCCTAGTGGAGGAGCACTGGGGAAGTTCAATGGTTTGCACACCTGGAAGCCTGTCTGGGAAGTTGGGAAAAGTATGGAAGGAGCAGCACAGTTGCTCAATGGTTTGCATTTTCTCCTCACACAGATTACTGAATAGGAGTCAGTAGGTATGGAAATTGGATATTGTTGCATTTATGCAGATGCTGTAATCATAAATAAATTTTTGAGTATATCATATATTGTTGAAGATGTTACTGAGTGATGTTACTGAGTCATTTTGAGTGAATAACTGTTTGTGAAGAACCATGCCCCATACACTAAAGCACCAAAACATTATATATTTTTTTTTCATATAAAAATTTGATAAGAGAACATTAGGATCTCTACGCAATTACAGCCCGTGTTTATTAATTTGAAAATATGTAAAGTATTTGCAATGTACTGTTTTCCAGTGCCAGTTTGCTACTAAATTGCACAGCTACTCTAGTTATCATGTGTCTGCATGTTCTTCCACATCTATTTCCTGCATCCATCCATTGTTAAAACGTGTCAGCTCTGTCATAAAGGGCAATTCTGCCTGATGTAGAAAATGTTAAAGACACCAACTCTTTTCATGAAGCTCACTGAAGAGGTGAATCCAGGTAAAAGCTGTTTTTTTTCCCTTAGCGATTACCCTCATTAAATCTATAAGAGTCACAAACAAGGAGGTGTTGAGTAATAGAAGGGTTTTTATGCTCTGAGACAACAGCTGTGAATTGTGAGGAACAGGTTGCAACTTGATATCAGGAAGATGTCTCTTGTTGTGTTAGGATCTTTTTTTTTTTTTTTTTTCGACCAACAGATGGCAGCAAGACACGGCATTGCTTCTGCAGGAGAAAAACCTTCTTGTACTGGGCAGAGAAAGAAACAGAGGGCTCATTATCCCAGCGTCTAAAAGGCCAGTGGGTATGACCTGGTGTTGAAGATTTATTCACACTAAATTATACACTCACACCGAAACAAATGAGCAGAGCTTGAGAAAAACAAGTTTTTTTTAAATGTGTGGGTGTTTTAACAGTGGGAATACTGTTTTTGATTGTGTTAGGTGGCTAAAAACAGAAGTAAAGTGTTCAGAGCTTTGAAGAGAAGTCGCCTACTAACTTTTGCATTTGATATATAAGAGAGTACAGACTGTAAAGTGTGAAAATAACTTAAACTGATGCTGGAAATCTTCATGTGAAGCAACAAGCAAGAGCAGCCGAGTGGAAAAAGTGATAAGATGAGTGGTGGGAGAAAGGATTTGCTGGCTCTGGCTTTTTCAAGTTCAGGTCTGTGATAGATGAGGAGGGAAGAGAGAAGGGGATGAAAACTGGAAAAAAAAAAAAAAAAAAAAAAAAAAAAATCAAAATTACGCCATTAATTATTTCATGGTGATTATTTTGCTTTATGTATTTCTTCATGAATGAATTACTTGATGTGAGATGCTGTACGTTTATACGAAGTTCCGCAATTCGCACTCTTGCCCAGATGGTGGCGGTAGTTGCAACCCTGATTTAAAAAATGAAAGACGAAGAAGAAATTATAACTGCCCTTATCTGTGGGTGTATATGTGTTGCAGCTGCTTGTCTGATTGCCCTCAGTTGTATCGCTGGCACCAGAAAGAAAACATGTTTGTGCAAAAAGCGCTCAAAACCAGTTTCTCAGGGCTGGCAAACGCCTGTAGCCGCGGACAGGGGCTCACTGCAGCAGTTTCCAGGTGAAACTTATAACATTATTTAATTTTATGTCATCCTTTTTGTCGTCTTGTTTTGTTTATGCGTTGCTTTATCGTTGAAATGCTGTGACTGGTTGATGTGTTTTTGATACTTGTTCATGCCTGTATGCATTTTTGCTTTTTGGGGAATACTTGGTTGATTGTAATTCCAGTGTGTCCCCCTCTGGGCTTAGAAGTGGGTCAGAAGTGGGTCACAGTGACCTTTGACACACTTTCTTTGAATTGTGTGTGCTTGGCATGATCATGTGATTGGAAACAAATATGGTTTAATCTGACCTTTGTCACAGACTGCAGAATATGAAAATCACACTTATTATTAACATAACGTAGGAGTCATTCTGACTATTACAAAGAGTGAGATTGAAAATTTTTGACATTAAAATTCAATGTCAAAAGCCAGTAGCCGAGTTAACCATAAACTCCGGTCTGTTTTGCACCAGTCTCCGTTTAACAATTCACCATCTCAAAAATACTTATGGTGTGGTAGCATTAAAGAATAGTGTCACTTGTTGGTGTCTATTGAGAAATCTTTTTTTGTTTGTTTTTAGAAGAAAGCTCATTATTTTGAACTACATTTGCAGTTTTTTAGTAAAATTTGTGTAGTGTTTACTTTTTCTTTTATAGCTTTAGTCACCACACCTCCTCCAGAAATTTATGGATAATTTCCGCTGTGGGCAGGTTGAGACTGTTGAGCAATGTAAAGCCATCACAATCATCATATTATTACCAAATGTCTTGCATTGCTTTGTCCACATAAGAATGTGGCCTGCGAAGTAAATATTGGTTTTGGTTTCGTTTTGGTTGATGGTTAAAGTGATTCCACAAACTGGTGATTTTATGGTGACTATAATGTTAATCATATATAAGGCAGCCTAACTGTGCTCCTGTGGATAGTTGTGTTTGTGTTGCACCTACTTAGTGTGGAACCAGTTGAGTATGTTGTGTCTAATCAAATAAAAGCCTAGCAAACTGAGTTTGCTTGTACTAGATCACCATATTAAATGAGATATTAGACTATAAACTACATCAAATAAACTTCTGTCTCTGTTTCCATGTAGACTGCAGCACAGCCAGGCCCAGCAGCATGGGAAGCATGCCGCCTCCACTCGTCCAGAGACTGCAAGCGCCAAGAGTCTGATGGACATCGGGACACGGAGGATCTTCACTGAGGACCATGATCTCTTCAGACAGAACGTCCGGCGCTTCTTCCAAGAGGAGGTGATCCCCCACCACAATGAGTACGTACAACCACTGCTTGATGCCAAAGGCTTTCCATCCCTTTACAATCAGAATCAGAAATACTTTATTGATCCCAGAGGGGAAAAGCCTTTTGAATGGCAAGAATGAAGTAGAACATACATAGACACACTGCTTGATGCTGAAGATGTACCATCCCTTCAGCCTATTGAATGGCAAGAATAAAATATTGTGATTTGACTGGTTTGGCGCAAATGATCTTCTCTGACTCCCTCTCCACCTCTATCCTTTGTTCCAGGTGGGAGAAGGCAGGCCAGGTGAGCAGGGAGTTGTGGGAGAAGGCCGGGGAGCAAGGCCTGCTGGGAGTAGTGATACCAGAGGAGCATGGTGGAATTGGAGGAGACCTGCTGTCTGCTGCTGTCGTCTGGGAGGAGCAGTGAGTTGTCTTGATAAATTATTTTTTTAAAATGATATCTGTGCCCACTGTGCAGTTTTGAAAAAAATCCAAGAAAATAGGCTTGTTGGATGAAAAGGGTGTGGTCTTGGGCCAGGGTGGGGAGAGGTGGATTGGGATGGAGTCATCCTAGGCACACGCATGTGCCTGATGAGCAGAAAGGTAGCATTTACTGGAACAAATGCTGTATCTGAGGACAGCTGTCTGGAAATGACTCCATCTTCAAATGAGCATCGGCTACTCATTTTAACCACTGGAAGGTAAACAGAGACAGGTTTAGGGAGACAAACAGCGCCAGCATATTTGTGCTCAGATGTTGACAATAGCATCAGCATTCTTGTACAGCATAGTACTAAATACTTGTTTACAACTCAAAAACTACAGAGTTTGATGACACAAGCATGCCAGGACTTTATGTCTCAAGCAGTGTGCATATTACACCCCTTTGGGACCACTTTATGTTGCGCTTTGAAAAGTATTACCTAGGACTTAATGAATGAGCAAATGGCTAAAGGCAAAGCTTGTACTGAGTGCTTGGCACAAGTCCTGAAAGTAAGCTGCTGCTGTTTAAAGGTATGGCAAGTAGGTTATGAAACTTAATGACCTCTATGACACCTTGAGTATCTTACGAGTAGTATTTAATGTCAGATGGTTGGATGAAGCGAGGATATATTTTCTAGTGTTCAAGCAGATTTGCTGTCTGTCTTCCAGGATGTATTCAAACTGCTCAGGCCCAGGTTTCGCCTTGCATTCGGAGATTGTGATGCCCTACATCAGCAACTATGGTAACAAGGAACAGATTGATCGCTTCATCCCCCAGATGGTTGCTGGGAAATGCATTGGTGCCATCGCCATGACCGAACCAGGGGCAGGCAGGTGCGGACTCTTTGGCTGCATTTATTATTGCATAGATATCCTTTTATGTAATAATAATCGTTGTCCATGCTGTCACTAATTGTATTTCAGAGATTTTTGGAGAATTTCAATCTGATGTTGGGAAATGCTTTTAAGAAATGTAGTTGTGGGAACTGACTCCTAAACAAAGCAAAAATATCTCCCACACTTATCATATCTGTTTTTCTTCCAAATTTCATTAATATCTGAGATGGAATGTCCTTAATTGCTCATCTTTTGTGTCCCAGTGATTGTTTCTGTTGTAAACGTTTCATCTTAACAAAGTACTTTGTGACAAAGCCATAAATATGTGCCTTAAAAGTTACGTTCTTCACTTTTTTTGTTTCCAGTGATCTTCAAGGTGTGAGGACGTACGCCAAGAAGGACGGCAGTGACTGGATCCTCAACGGTAACAAGGTACAGCTGGAGAAAGATGTTCTTTGATGCATGGAAACAAGCACAGTCATTGTGTTGGCATTTGGGAAATGTCTTAACATCAGTTTGTACTCTTCTTCATCTCCTGTTTAGGTGTTCATCACAAATGGTTGGATGTCTGACCTGGTGGTGGTGGTGACTGTGACCAACCGTGAAGCAAAGACAGCAGCCCACGGCATCAGTCTGTTCCTGGTGGAAAATGGAATGAAGGGCTTCCACAAAGGACGCAAGCTGGAGAAGATCGGACTGAAGGCCCAGGTACCTGAACTCTATATCATAGCATTGGCAGCACTTCTCTGTTATACAGTGTACATTTTGTTATGTCTTTTTTCAGGGCACTGTGGCTCTAATCTCATTACTGTTGGTTGCACATAATGTTGATTTTTCTAGGGAATTGATTTTCAGGTTTTTTTTGCTTACTCTGGGTATTGTGCTGGCTGAATTCTCAATTTTGCAAATTGAAATCAAATTTAAATATGTGCAGCTTTGAGCAAAAATGCATTTGCTTAAATTCCATATATGAGTGAATGCATTTCTATGCATAATTGTGTTGCATATCTCTATGGATCTGAAAATAATTTCTATCATGCTTTAGCAGTGAAAGGGCTGGATGAACCCTTGAGTGACGTGTTTTTTTTTTGTTTTGTTTTTTTTTAATTCCAAACTTTGGGGTTATTCCTCTTAATATCACTCTCTCATTCAGGACACAGCTGAACTATTCTTTGAGGATGTGCGTCTCCCAGCTAATGCCCTTCTGGGTGAAGTCAACAAGGGCTTCTACTATTTGATGAATGAACTGCCTCAGGTAAAAGGAATATATAAGAAAATTTAACTATCTAAGGGGCATTAAGTAGTCTATGGTCTTTATGTATTGGTGATCACTGGGAATTGCAGTAACACAGAATTTACTTTTCTCATGATAGAGGGATGGGTAAACTAGCAATTAGAAACAGATACATTTATTTATTTATATTTATATTTATATTTATATTTATTTATTTGATTAGGAGCGTCTGATGATTGCTGACATGGCCATATCGAGCTCTGAGTTCATGTTTGAGGAAACCAGAAACTATGTGTTGCAGAGGAAGGCTTTCGGCAAGACAGTAGCTCACCTACAGGTTGGTGTAACATGGGCTGTTTGTTTTTCCTGCTCTTCTGCAAGTTATTCATTGTTACTATTTGTGACCAGCAGCTATGGTTTTCTTATTGATTCTTAACTTATCCATACAAGTTGTTAACTCTTTCATATGTTGTGTGTTGTCCACCAGCGTGTATGATGTGCATGGGTTTGTGTGTTGGCTTTACGATCTGTATTTCGCTCAAGACAATAAATGGCTTCATATGATATTTTACCCCAGACTGTGCAGCACAAGCTAGCAGAGCTGAAGACTGAAATCTGTGTAGGCCGAGCCTTTTTAGATAGCTGCCTTCAGCTCCATGCTGAGAAACGCCTGGACTCCTCCACTGCCTCCATGGCCAAGTTCTGGTGAGGATGCATCTATGTGTTGTGTTTGAATTTACCAGCGTCTATCAGTCCTCAGTGTTGCTGAGAGTATGGGGCGGTGCTGTGTTTGGAATTCCTGGGCTTGATACAGTGGAATTTTTAATGTGCTACTCGTGGCATTTTTAAACACTAATATATCATTGTGAAACAGAACAGTAAACAAATGAGACATGGGCCAAAATGATTTGTTGGCCATATAGTAAATCCTGCCAGTGGTATCGTTAGTGGGATTTATGGGAACCATGTTTCCCATAAATCACTTTAAGGATTTTACTACTTTTCTCACTTTTTATTTCTCTGGTCAAGTTTTCACATTTTCTTGTTGAAGACTTGAAGAACAGGATACATCACTTTGTTTTTCCATCAGCCTTTCACTCCATTTGCCCTTATCAGAAAATGATGTGCCATAGGGTTTTTTAGCTTTTTTTTTTTTTTTTTTTTTTTTTTTTTTTTTTTTTTTACATTTCAAACGAATTCAGCCCAGTAGCACAAAATATAAAATGCTACGTGTTAGTATAATGTGCTGACCTTCTTTGTGGTGTTCTCCTTTGTTTTTGGAACTGTATCTCAAAATCAGTGATGTAATGACATGCTGATGTCTGTCTTCACTACAGTTTGGGAACCTAGCTAATGTTCTTATTTCAGACATCCATACAGGATTTCATTGTCCTGCTTGAGGACACTTTGCCACTAATTGACACACTGATACAATTTTTGACCTTTCAGTCAAAGACCTATGGGTCGTTAAAAAATAGACCTAATGTTCTCTTCTTCATTCTTGTCCACAGGGCGTCAGACCTTCAGAACAAGGTGGCCAGTCAGTGTCTGCAGCTCCATGGAGGGTGGGGCTACATGTGGGAATACCCCATTGCCAAGTAAGAGGCACAAACCCTGGGGAATGGGGGTGGGGAATGAAGGACTATTGAGAATCACCAGGACAGTTTTGTGTTGCTCTTCCTATCCACTACTGTCTTAACACTTGATTATCTCTGTCTTTTTTCTGCCCCCCTCCCTGCCCCTCCCTTCTTCTCAGAGCATTCGTGGACTCCCGTGTTCAGCCCATCTATGGAGGCACCAATGAGATCATGAAAGAGCTGATAGCCCGTAACATTGTCAGCCAGAAGTGAGGGATTTTGATCATTTTTTTTTTTTTTTTATGGTGGAGGACAGGGCTGGGCAGTGTGACGATATCATATCGATATGGTGAGGGATTTTGGTCATGGTAATACTGTGATATGCCATAAGTGCCTTCTCTTCCTGGTTTCAAAGGCTGTATTACAGTAATGTGACATAGTTTTCTGAAGTTAATCATCTGCTCTAGATGCTGTGTTTTTCATCTCTACCTACTTGGACATCATATCCACATTACTAATGATTGTTTATCAAAACTCTCATTGTGTAAGTTTTGAGACAGCACCAGTAATCATCCCTACAATATTGTCAAAATATCAATATTGAGATATTCGGTCAAACATATCATGATATTTGATTTTGTCCACATCGCCCAGCCCTAGTGGAGGAGCACTGGGGAAGTTCAATGGTTCGCACACCTGGAAGCCTGTCTGGGAAGTTGGGAAAAATATGGAACATGAATGTGATCATTTAAGCATCCTGATAAGTCGTAATTATTGAAATTATGGCAGCATCATTCAGTCCTTTTTTTGTTGTTTAAAATATTGACCAGAATTTCCAGCCCTGTTTTACTGGTGCTATTATGAGCGCTAAGCACATAAAGGTGGATTAAACAGTGCCTGTTTGACACTGAATTAGTAAGAGCACTTTAAGCATGGCAGCTTCTCATTCCTTTTGTTAATTTGATCAAGATTCTCGAATCATAGGTTGTTGGATTTTACAACATTGCTGCTGTCTTGATGCGTAATCAAGAAGACATGTCTTTACAGCTCTCGCCACACAGTGCCATTTTTAATCTTGAAATTATGTAGACTACATAAACAGGTATTTGCCATCTAATATTTCTCAGACTTAACTGAGTGTTTAATGTACAGTAGGAGCAGCACAGTTGCTCAGTGGTTTGCACTTTGTCCTCACACAGATGACTGAATAGGAATAAGCGGATATGAAAGTGGATGTTGTTGCATGTCCCATGATGATGTAATCATAAATAAACTTGCTATATTTTTGAAGATGTTATTGAGTCATTTTGAGACAATATTCCAAATTATTACTGTTTTATATTTAGTTTGTTGTATTTTTTTTAGTTGTTTTTTTTGTTTTGTTTTTAATCTGAAGTTTTGACAGACATTGCTATTGTGGTGTGTGTTTCACAGTCCACGTAACCCAGTGGTCTTCAAAATGGGGTCTGGGAACCTCCAGGGGTCCTTGGGGGGCCTCCAGGGGGTCTGCAGCAAAATGTGGAATGAAATACACTAAATAAATAAATAATACACATGAACAAACATGAAATTTAATTGTAAATAGTTAAATTTACATGGTTCTCATTGTAATCTCATTGTCTCTTTTTTTTAATGGATGATTTCTTCACAGTAAGAAATATTAACAGCAGGTACAATCCTCTGATCAGCTGTTAACCCTTATGGAGTTTTATAATTCCGGGAGCCATGTTTATCTTGACTGAGGACTTAGGTAAAGGATTAGAGAGCTGATGTTGACAGTAGCTATGCCTCTTGCATTGCTCTATGTCTGCCAATAGATGGCAGTGAATGCATAATATAAATCATGTAAAGTCATGACAAATGACTATGTTTCATCAATTTAGTTCCTTTGCAGCAAATACAGTGAACCAATAGGTGACTCTCAGTTATGACTCCCAGCCAAGCTATGAATTCAGGAAGCAATGCATCTTCACACTGCTGTATCCCCATGTCTTTCAAAGTTAAGACAATGATTTGTAATTACAGTCATTGAGCCATTCCTTTTCCTCTCAGCTTACATGTGGTCAATGCTCTTTGTTCACATTTCCCCCCCAAATACAGCTGGTTGTGTGAGATGATCCAGGAGTCTCAGGTGTGACTGCAAATCAGCATGAGCAGGTAAATTTATTGGCATAAAATAAAATAATAAATACAAACTGTAAACGTAATATATATGAAAGACAAAAGAATGGATAGATATGTTTGTGGGTTGACTCGTCGCCAGGTAAAATCTGTCTGCTGATGAGTCAACAACTCATAGTATCCTTTTAAGTAGTGGGATAAGGGGATTTACATGAGCTGGATATTACCTCACAATAATGCGACAGGCAACCATGCACAGCCGTAAATACAGTCTGGTCTTTATGCTATTTTATCAGTTGATTTATGTTTCAAGGGATCAACACACGTATGTTTAACCATTATTGACCCATGTACTCAATTAATTCAGGGTAACCCTATTAATTCATGGTAACAGACTGTGCTCTTGGGATGCCAATAGGCCCTTTGTGCCATTGTGGATCTGACATATGTGCCTGTTGTCTCATATGCATAGGGCATGGCAGTTTGACCCGTCTGATGCTCAAATTCCCCTAAACCCACTACCACAGTGGCAGCTTTGGCACAGGCACAGAGGAGGTGGGTACCCCCCTCCACCCCCGAGGGAAACACAAGTGCAGCTGCCGTCCTCTGATCCGTCTTCCTACCCCACCCTTCCCTTCCATCACACCTCACCTCCCTCTCTTTCCCCTCTTCTCCACCTTCCTTCCCTTCTTCCTCTGTCTTCTCACGCTCTCTCCGTTCTGTGCCCCTCCCTTCAGCTCTCTCGTTGGCTGCATATCCATGTTCTGCCCCTTCCCTCTCCTCCTCTCCGTTTTTTTCTCTCCATCTCTCCTCAGCAACAGCCACACCCTGGTGCTGTAGCACTGCACTCAGTCATTATCACTGCAGACACAGGGCTCTCCCTCCAGCAGTCGAGCCTATCATGGTGTGGAAATCCAGAATCCTCTTAAAAATGACTTTACATTGCACTTGGTTGGCACCTGCTGGGTGAACATGTTTGCTTGGCTTGTATGTATGTGTGTGTGAGTGTGTGTACGGGGTATGTGTGCTTAGGTGAATACCAAGCTATGACAAGCTATGTGTGTGTATTTGTGCATGCACAGGTGCATACATGAACTACATATTTGCCACAATGATAGTATCCATACAGATAATCCAGCAAGTGCAGCGCAGATATCATGGACACTACGGCCACATAATCTCACTGCTCCTAGTTTGCTATATTTACGGTAGCTCAATTTGCGATGGGAGGGATCAGAGGGCCCCATACCGTTCTCATTGTCACTAGAGCTCTCTTCACACACAAGGGTATTAGTGCCGCTCAGCAGCTTAAACCACCAGGTAAGAACTAAAGCACGTCTGTTTATTTTGTTTATCATTTACTGGAAAAATGAAGCTTGGCAAATGTTTTGCTCTGCATAAATCTGGACTTCTTTCCACCTCAGTGCAATACTGGCATGTGTAAAAGTTTCAAAAAAAAAGGATTTCCCCTGTTAAAGTGTATATTGTTGTTGGCAATGCCGTCCACTAATCCTCAGCTGTTGTGTGTGCGCGCGTACTGGTGTGATGTGCAGTTATGTTTATTAGGGATTTGCAGGAATCATTAAGTTGGATGTATTTGAATTTTTAGAGGCAGATTATGACTTAACCTTCCTCTTGAGTGTAGTTTTGTAATCAGTAATGCCGGTTTATGCATGGGATAATTCTGTTTAAGGTTTTATTTGCGGTGTTTGTCGGTCTCTGTGTGCGAGTCCCGGTGCGCCTCTCCGCTGCAGCAGGCTGCGCCTTTTGTTCTGGTCCACGCCTGTATGGTGCTGAAACCGGCACGGCTCCCAGCTATCTACTGCAGTACAGCCCATCACACTCAACTGCAATGAAAACCCCTCAATGCGATACTTATATTCAAGTGTGAGGTTGAAATATCGTGGTTATGATCATCTTAGTGCAGGCATATTGGCCCATGCCTTGCCCATGGCTTAATGTCTATGGGAGTAGCCCAGCCTATTTCCAGCAGTTGGGTTTGGCATGCTGTCTGTCACAACCAGTTGCCCTTGAAGTCATTGCCACCTTGCATCCATCAAGTAGCATTGCTGAGGTTGCATGGCTGGATATATATATATATATATATATTGCAAAAAGTCATGTAGCTACTATGAACAGTATCATTCATTTTCAGTGTCCTGTATGTCATAAATAAATAAATAAATAAATAAATAAATAAAATTCAGTGGCAGTCTTTACAGTGAGTTGAAGGGATCAGTCATTTTCTGAGAATTGGTATTACAGGAGTGAGCTGCTCAAATTTGTGATATCCAAACGTGATTATCTGTTTTTCTCTGATGGAAGACCTGCTTTGATGTGATGTTTGAATCTATGCATACCACCCATTTTTGCCAGATCCATAGATAATGATCTGGAAATGTCTACGGTTCCATTAGCTGTGGGCTTGGAGAGCATGCTCCCATTCAAACCTGTCTCCTTTCAACATCATCTCAGCCTTTACATGTTGATGAGAAGCAGGGGCCGCACTGTAGATCTCCCATGTCTGGATGTGAAAACATTCCTTGGCCAAAAGATTAGGGCCAAAAAGGAATTAATACTCGCATGAAAAGTTCCTCCGATGATTGTATTAGCACATTCCGATTGCTATCTCTTAAGACCCCGGTTATGGACAAGGCATGTGTTGAAAAACACCTCCTTCACACATTGATGTTATTGGATTTTGAGTCTCAGCCTACATGTGGGTTTGCACTGGTTTGCCAGTTGAGGCTTCAGCAGCAGGGCTACTCTTTGTTCGTCACAGGGTCAGCTTTGACTAAAACCAAATGAAATTCATGTGTTACGTTACCTTCTGTTAAGAGTTATTTGCAAGCCCAGCATGATCAGTGACAACCATGCAGGGGTGTGTTCACGGTTCATGCACCGTCCTTCTGTGGCTTTCTTATCGTTTTTGAGGTTTAGTAATATGAGATTCTGTTAAAATAGTGTAGTACTTCCTGTTTGAATGGTTAATCAAAATCCTTTTAATCTGTAGCTACAATAAATGTACAAGCATTTGTATTAGTAGTGCTAGTGTAAAAGCACATATCAGTTTACAACTGACAGGGCTTCAGATTGTATAATATTACAAAAAGTATCTGTAATTTGCTGTTTGTCTCACATGGTAGTTGTTCACAAAAAAGTCAGTGTGGTGGATGTTATTGATTTCTCCATTAATGATGTAATGACTTACCTGCATTTTGCATTTGTTAGTGTTCATTTCAGACCATATGAAAACAGGATTTCACACAGCTCACAACATGGATAGTAGGCTATAGATACAGTATAACCCCACACATAGTATACGTGTATGTACATAATTAATTATGGCTTCCAGATACGGCGTCAACCGGAAACATTAAGTCATTAAGTACATATCCAACCTCTGTCCCCATTTAGTCTCAGATTAGGTGTTTCTTGGCTTGTCCAAACAGAGTGTGACAAAGTGTATTAGGAACACAGCTAAGATGTGTATCAGGTTCACCTATTTCTGTAAGGACATGCCTCTACCAGGCCACTAATCACTGATTAAATAACTGAAATGACCTTAATCATGATACAGCAGGTTGTGTGTGTGTGTATGTCTGTCTCTGTGAGTGTGTTTGTCACCTACCAAAATACAGTTTTTAAAAGTTCAGTGCAAGGACCGCAGTTTTAAGCAGTAAACATAATGTCACGGTACTTCCTATGTGTGTGTATGTACTGTATGTACATGTTCATATATGTGTAATGTCGATCCATTAAAGCCTTGCTTGCTTTTCCAACCACTGGGAAACCCAATCCATCTTTTGCACCATGCGGGAATGTTAAGTATATTTCCCAACGTCAGTTCTAGTTAGGTGCACTGTCAAAGTCCAGAAACCACAGAACCACTCTGCGCTCCACTGAAATTAAGACACGCTATTTTGGCTGGTAATTCCTTGGGGGGGCATTTAATTCGTTTTTCATGGGAAGGAATTGGATTGGAACAGTGTTTGGAGTAAAGATCATTTCCTAGGTATGTTTGTGGCTCGATGTGAGCTGGTCCGGCTTTGTTTTCATTGTTTGTATGTGAGAGCGTTCGATTGACTGCGTGCCTCGATGCTTGTGTGGGCTTTTGTCATTGGTTCAGGCAGGCTATGGATTTCTGTCGCGTCTGTGCTCTTATGCATAAACAAGCGTTCCGATTTTGTGTCACTGAAGTAGGTGAACACAGTGTGTCCTAGTCCAGAGTCACAGGTGTCGAGTACTTTGGATGCATCCTTGGCTCCCACCGCTCTTCCCGTCTGAGGCTTTCCGCTCTACAGGTGCCTAATGGGAGCTGGCAGCACTGCGCTTTAGTATGTGATTAAAGCTCGGCTGTGAGAGAAGCCTGATCTAATTCACACACGTCGGAGGCACCAGCCGGCCCACTGACCCTCATATGGAACAGATACACACACACACACACACACACACACACACCTCTGCATAAGTGCACTGATTCCTTGCATGCTTGAAGGACAAGGCAAAAGGGAATGAAGAAAGAGGAAGTACAGCTGCTGTTGGAAAAGTCACTGAACGGGAACATTTTAAGACACTTGATGGCACCTGAGACATTAGATTCTATTGACTGCTTACAGAACGGTCAAGACCAGCAGTTTGTAGTATTAAATTACCACTATATGTATAATGTGTCTGACAACATCCCTGCAATCAACCGTTTTCCCAGATTAAATAAAGTTAATACATTAATTTACATCAATTGAATTAGACATCAGATGACAGCTTTATCCAAGTAAATCCATGAGCAGACAGGGGATCAGTGTCTTGCATTTCAAAGGGAACATGGCGCTTGATGAAGTTTTCTTGTGCATTCCGGTGCCCTCCATGATGTTTCTGTTGTAATATCTAACAGCTAAAGTATGATTCCAAAAACCAAGCAATGAAAGAATGGATGGATGGAAATTTTGAAAATTTACTTGTCAACCAAGTTTGTGTCAGATGTTGACTTGACCGATGGGTATGACCGATTCACGATTCGTCACGAGAATGGCACACCACATCCAAACACTTAAATGGTCCAGTGCTGGTTGCATCAGCTGGGAAAATGAAGACCCTGTCTGAATTGATTGCCATCAAGTAAGCAGCCCTTCAAAAACTTTCCAGATGCTTCTCACCATTTTCATTTGAGGTTCTTGCCTTCAGGAGGAATGTTCTCCACAAGGACACAGGTATTGACGTCTCGGATTTGATAAACAGCTTTTGTCTGGTGCCGAGAGCCATCCCGTTGGAGGATAGCCCGTCTAAGTGCTCGTCCACCTTTGTGCCCTTGTACCAGGGCTCCGTCTACGGCTGACTAGCAGCCAGTCTTCCAAACCAGCCCTGACAGCCAATGTCACATTCCATTCCTTACGGACGATGCCCCTCGACAGAGAGGACACTCATTCAGGACATTCTTACATGATGCAGGAAAAACTCCCTCAGATATCAGAATCTACAGAATTTCCGCAGCTCTTTGCTTCTGATCTCGTGTTGGAACCATGTTAGCTAATCTACGAGTTGAGGTCAACATTGAAGGCACATTGCGTTGAGTTTTCTGAGGTTGAGAGTGAGCAGGAAAGAAGACTTTTCTGGCAGTGGTTCTGAAAGATAAAAAAATATAACCGCCCACTCCAGTAGTTCAGTTTGCACAGGTTTGACTTGGCTTGGAGTAAAATAAATCCACTCCCGGTGATGTTAATCCATGTGCCTCAAAGTTATTTTCCTTCTCTAGAATGCTTTCTTTATTTTGAGCAGAGCTATGTGGACGAGTGCCCAACAACACATTCCTAGGAAAAAAAAAAATATTCACACGGTGCTATTTATGTACAGGAAGTTTATGCGTCTGCGTTTTAGCTAGGTTATGGCATACACTGCAGCTTTAACTCGCTGTTGGAGATTTTGCACCCCTTAATTGGCACAGAAAAATGCCGACAACTGGGCTGTTGACATATTCTGGATAATATTATGCTGTTTCCTGTAGCTCTATGTGAGCAGCTGCGTCCCACCTCTATTTTAACATTAGCAAAGTGGCAAAACTCGGCTTGCCTTTGGTAGGCCACTGCTAAGTTCACAATCGCAAGTAATCTCACTTGTATTAATCTTTATTGTTATTCCACCTCATGCAAATGCACAATAATACAAAGTGACAAAAGATGTATGAGCCCATAGTAGGCCTGTGAAGACTAAAGCACAATATTGAAAGTCAAGGGTGTATTTGTTTCCCCACATTTTTATCCACAAAAATTAAAAAGTATCCTGATGAGATGATTGCATTTGTTTGGAGGTCTTTTGGAGTCAATTTCTTAAAAATGCATAAGAAAAAAGTGAGTTTCAGATATTAAGACAAAACCGTAAATGATTTTTAAAATAGATATATGTATTTGCAGTGTATTTATGTGGGTGGCTGAGGCGGTTTTCCCTGACCCTGACCTGGGCCGGTGGTGGGAAAAAATACTAATGAGCCTTAGCTTCTCCCTGGATGGGCCGGAGCCTTCCTGTTAGCCTAGTGTATAGCGACTAACCTACGCAGTGCCGGGCCTTTATGGTTTCCAGATGTGGAGGCTAAACAGCTAGCTTGTTTTTCCCTGTCTTTTTGCAAACAGCAGACTGGCAGCGGTTAATACATCGGGCGAACCGTACTGGAAGGCTGCTTGGAGGAATGAATGAGCCTCATTGTTGGAAGTCCATGCATTGTTAGAACATACGGCGGCTCGATCAGGTTTCTCCATGCTTATACACACATTTTTTTTTTGTTCTTTACATGTGAATGTGAGTGTGTTTTTCAGTTGACCCATTAAGGGACAGGGTTGGAATGAAATGTCACGGAAGTAAGTCTCCGAGGATTTAGGGCAAATTGCTTCTCAGTGCCTGAAGCCTCCTAAACCAAAGCAGTTTCTTAAGTATGGTCGAGTGTGTCTGCTGATGTGCTCACACGGTCATGCATGTTTATGCGGGCATGTGTGGGTGCTTGTGAATCCATATATCTGTGTGTGTCTGCCCGTCAAGGCCCTATTTGGGCGGATGGAAACCTCCAATTCATTCCAACTTCACACAGAGCCGCTCTGTAAGGCCGGCGTGAAACGTAGAAACAGATGGAGGGCATGAATTGCATTGATGGTACATTTCGTTCCTGTGAGTCCATTTTTAACAGGACCGGGGAGGCGCGGCAGCTGAGTGTGTGCAGCGGACGTCCTGGCTGGCGTCCAAGAGGGGTTTTGCTGTGTCCGCCACTGAATATGTCTGAAGAGGGACTTACAAGCAAGTCTGACATCCTGTCTTAGACGTGTAACAAGCAGAGTGAGGAGGAAGCTGGGCCAACTTGCCCACATATACATGCATGGATGCAAAGGAGGATTTTATATTATATACTTGATATCACCGACTGGAGGTCATCGTTTAGATGTAGATACATAAGAATTAAGATTTTTGCTCTGAAGTACGTCATTTAAAGAGGTTGTTCTACTTTTTCAATGCAAACTTTTTTTTTTTTTTTAGAACACTTCTTATCCCGCTATTGAAAATGTTGGGGAGCAAATTGAAGGTCCTGGTTTTCGGCTAAAATACATAGCGGTGCAGAGACAAACTCTCATCTCGCATGTGCTTCTGCCCTCACACTGCACTGTAAACACTGTCCCATTCACTTGTGTCCTCCAACTGGGACTATTGGTGTTGTGTTCAAGTGTTGACTGTGCCTACTGCCCCATTGGGACCATCAAGGGCCCCCCTCACCACGGCAACCCCTGCCATGGAAACCAGCCCCTCAAAGGAATGACCCCTTTGAGTACCCATCTATTGGCCCTCTGTGTCTTTCTCTCTCACTCGGTAGTAAGAGGAATACACACAGTGGCCTAGAAAACAGCAGTGTGTTTCGAGTTAATTTAGCCCATATTCACACATTTTCTGTTCCCCAGCCCCCTTGCCTGCATATTTCCTTTCCTTCCCCTCCCTTTCTTCTATGTATCCCACAAAAGACCTTCCTTAACCCAGGAATCCCCTGATTGGGACAAAACCTTTGACCCTTAGGCACACTGCTCTCCTCTAATTGGTGTTACCATGGCGATTGTTGTGTATGCTAAGCACTGTCAACCTCAAACAGAGAGTGGTGGGCCGGGTTAGGGGAGGGACCAACATCCGGGTAGCTCTGCTTGTTTGTTTGTTTGCTTCCTTTTTGGATTTTTGTACCTCTGAACGTTGGTGCCAGCCATTGGCTCCATCAGAGAGGCCAGACATGCGGAATCAGTGGCAGAAACACAAATAGCACAGATCAATGAGATAGCTCGGAGCCACGGGGAGGGGACTTTGACTGCTTGTGATGGCTGGTGCTGCGTAGGACCCTGAACGTGCATGACAGCGCATGTATCTGGCGGAGGAGGGGGTGGGTTGCGGAGGTTTCACTGCATCATGTCACCTCATTAAATCAAGAGCCATAAATCCCGACAGAAAAGGCCGCCATTGGCTTTATTTCTCTATTTTGGAGCATCTCATGCTGCTTCGGCAGATGTGTGTGAACGGCCTCCGGGGAAGAAAAGCGTTGTCCTCTGCCACAATGAGCTTTGTAACATTCTTTTCTTAAGGAGCCACTTGTATTTCAGCATGCCACTGACCCAATATGGCTGGTCCTTTCAGCACTGACAAAGGCTGGCACCGAAATAAAGAACTTGAGCTCGCAGGCCCAGATTTTATGACTGTATGGTTGTTTGTCTGATCATCTGCTTGAGTTTGGGTGTGTATGTGTGTTTGTGTGTTACATATGCATGCATGCATAAACCCAAAGTTTATGTTGACTATCATAAGCAAATGCTTAAGTATCGGGGAAATTTAGTACTTTGTGATGAGTTCAAGTACTCAGATTACTTTTTTCCAGCAAATAATACCTCAATACATTAGTTCCTTAATTATTTTAAGCCTTTATCAGGTAATTTATACAGTTACTGTACAATAGTTCTATTTTCCTTTGATATTTTTTTCAGTTTCATTAATTCAAAAGAAAAAAATAATCAAAAAACATGTAACAGCTTGTGCTGATAACAGGAACAATTCTCTACAACTGCTTGATCTGCTCAGATTTTATAATAATCTAATAAAATAATTTCGTTTATATCGCACTTTTTCAAGACAGTTACAAAGTGCTTCACAGAGAAAATTAAAACCCAATAAAACTCTGTGAACCCAAATGAAATCTCTAAAATAGGGAAGAAAATTATATAAAAACCATTAAAATTGCCATTAAAATAAGTTAAATGTGGAGAAAAATATGTAAAAGACAGCAAACACGATCCAAATAAAGTTGCTTTAAAGATGTTTAATGACAACAGTGTGGCATTCTCAGACAGTGATCAACAACACACAGCACTAATCATACTGCATATTTTAGCTGTGGGTGGCACAAAACTAACCCAACAAGTTATTCCTAATCAAGAATTACTGAGGTGGATACTTAGCTCATTCCATTTAGTCTGAACATCATCCCGTGTATCATCTGAAACATGACGAGAGCCTCTGCCTCCCCATAAACCTTTATATTCAATGTCCTTTGTGCAGGTTTTATAGAGTGTGGTGGATCATACAGCATTTTGGCTCTGCTCCTTGCCATTTCGTAGTCTCTTAGGAACAACAAACGTGTCTTCTGTGTTCTACCTCCACATTTAAACCGTCTGATAGTGTGAGAGCCAACATTTTACAACAGCAGAGGGAGGAATCTTGGAGTGCAGAGATGTGTCTAGATTACAAAAATAAATAAGTAAATGAATAAATAAAAAAAATCAATAACATAATATCCTAGGAATGTGCGATAGTGGATTTTGGAAAGTGAGGGCTTCCTGCACAGCACAAATTCAGCTCATTGTTGATACCGGCATGTTTTTTTCCTACCATGCAGCGTGTGTCCAAACATGACAGACTTGAACTTCAAAGCTGCTATGTGTCCTGATGCTATCTCTCCAGCTGTCATGTCTACAGGAGCCTATCTCCTCAGTGGGGATCAGCCACCAGCAATTACTCATGCAGGCTTGTTTTCTTGTGTTACAATGTTTTGCTTTTTCATGTTACTACTCAAATTAAGCATGAACTGAAAAGTCAGCAGTATCAGTATCGGCCGATATCACCTTAAAAGACGATTTTGGCATCTGTATTTTTCTTTCACTTTTGTCTAATTGTTAAATTGGCATTTGTTTGACCTTTTTTTCTAGGAGTGTGCCATCTAATATGTTTGTAAAATTAGCAACAAAGTAAAACTAGCAGTCTTTTTTTTTTTTTTTTTTTTTTTAAATAAAACCCACTTGATTATCTTAAATCGCTCAACCCAGCTGGCTCCATTGGCGCGTTTGTCACAGTTTAAGGGGTTAAGACAGGCCTGTCTGAAAAGCTTAAACTGTTTTGCACCTGCATTTGTATTATTATTCTTACAAAAACCCATTGATACTGGCCGTCACGGCTGGGAAAATATTGGTGTCGCCCTCAGGAAACCATATTTTTCTGTCTCGAGTTCTTGTTTCTGTGTGAAATTAACCGAGCTGTGTTCAGAAACCGTGTCAGACAAAATGGACTTGCACTCTTCAAGCGAGAGTCACTGTAATTAGTTGTTTCTCTTACAAAATCACGTCCGTTTAAAGCCACCAGCTTTTCCCTTCCCTTTTGTTGACGCATCGTGGGTTGCCAATTATTGATTGTGTCTCTCCAGAGCCTTCTTTCCCCCAGCTCACCTATCCCCTGTGGGGTACACAGGAGGAGAGAGAGACCCCCCGCGGATCCACATGCCCACATTCACATGCTAATCCTCTGCCATCTGCCTTGTAGCTCCGAGGGAAAGCTGCACATGACACCTCCCCTCCCTTGTCGCTGCGGGACGGGGAGGAAAAACCCCAACCTCCTTGCACCCTTTGGGCCTGCCAGGCTCGCTGCACCCACCTTTGCACCCTAATCAAGCCACACTGTGCCCTACCAACTCCTTTCCACCCCTCACCCCATGTCCCGTTGCACTGCCACATCAGGGTCATCTAAAGAGCCTGTTAAAAAAGACCCAAAGAGCTTACCCCCTCTGTCCTGGGGCAACAGACCCTATTATAATAGACCTCTTTTTCACCGTGATCCCTTTGCTTCTCGGCAAAATAGTTAATCACTCACAGTGTGTTGCAGTAGGCTGTTCAGAACTGTCAGGCTCTTAGCTGATCAAATGAAGCGGGCATGATTTACGTGAAAGTTCAGCGCTGTTGGAGGCAGCGGAGTGAAGAGTTTTGCTCCCACATGTTTGAGTAGGTGCATGTTTCTCTTTCTTTAAGTGGTTGTGTGTGGGATCACTCTTGGATTCACAACTCCGGCATGACGTAATAGATTTTATGTTGGCAGCCGCTTTTGAAGTTTCTCTTTTTAGCTTGAAATCTATCTGGCTTCAGTACAGCAGGCTGTTCTCTCTTCCGAAAGGCTGAGGGGAGGGTAAAGAGTGTTTTTTTGTTCTTCTTTTTTTTTTGTCCTGTTAACAATTCTTTTCATGGATGAAGCACTTAGTAAATACTGGGACTTCCACAGTGGCTGCATCCATGGCAAATCTCTAATATGCCACTCAATTGGTGAAAAGCTGAGATCAGCAAATGGGCTTATGGCTGTATTTCTATCAACAACTGTCAAGCACCTCAGAAGACAGTGAGAGGAAGACTAATATTAATGCATTTCACATGGAAGTAAGTGTAAACATGTTGAAACAAGGCAGAATAAGTCGGATCAGCCACGAGGATCGGGAAAATTATGCTTTATGCAAGAAAATTCTGGAAAAAAGCTGTAAAGCATTGGAAACAAGTGGGATTATCGCATCCCACTGGCATATTTTTTCACTCGTTTGAAGAAAAACAAGAATTTAGGCTCTAATATGACTTAAATGACTTGTTAAGATGGAGTTTTTACAGTGCAGAGGAAACCGTTCAGATCTTTGACGCCGACGAGTCCATTCCCACCGGCGTTTATCATCCTATATTCTCACCACTAATTCAGTGCAGCGGCACTCATTTCAAACTCGAGGAGGAGGAATGCGTTTTATTGACAGTAGCTCGCATGCTCTGAGGCCCGACCGCCCATGTGAACCAGTCCTCGTCTAAACCACAAGGAGACGGAGCCGGGAGACTCTCTTTTATCTGCATCCATATCTGAGTAATGACAACACACACCAGGTCTGGTCGAGCCTGCCCTGCATCATTCCGCGTGCGTAATTTGTTTTTGCTCCATGTGACTGTGGACGCCTGTGTGCAAATACATGCCTCCGTGGGTGTGTTTGCATGTGAGTGTGTGTCTACATGTGTGCCCCCAGCTTGCGTGTCCATATGTGTGTGTGGCTGTGTAAAACCAATGTGACACCCAGTCAGTTGCATCTAGACTATGTCACTCTGCTGCAGAGCCGGCGGTGGCAGCATTGGGAATGCTGATGATGCACCGACACCAGCGGTACTTGCTGTCCCTTTCTGACAACTTCAGCATCATCAGCTTACCTGCATGGGATTTCTGTCTGTCTGTCTACCTGTCTGTCTTGCTGTCGCTCTGTCACGCTGCTTGTGTCATCGTTTTCACTGGACATGAATAATAAATGACCGCGATGACAAGGAAAACCTCATGGCAACACAAACTTTAAAATTCAGTCCAACTTGATGCAGCAGTTCCTTTCCCTCCCTCCACTGTAGTTTGTGATTGTTTGATAATTTCCCCTCTGATTTTTGAAAGTGTCTTTATGTGAGATTTTGGATGTATTATCATGATATGGCACAAGGGATGCAATTAGCTGTTGTAGCAATTTATTTATTTATTTATTTTTTTTGGCCTGTCTTGCTTGGTCATCATATCTACATTACTAATGATTATTTATCAAAATTCTCTTGTGTGTAAATATCTTATAAGAGCAAAAATAGTCATCAATGTTGAGGTATTCAGTCAAAGCAATGCATTTAGTTTTGTCAATACCACCCAGCCCAAGCCTGTAGTTATGTGTTACTTTGTGATGTGACTGTGAACATTGTTGTTGATTTTAAACCTGTGAGAATTTGCCCAGTCTGTGATGTGTAAAGTAAAAATCACAGCGCAAATCATGTGCAGCATTCCGGGGAAGACAGACATCCTCTGATAATAGCATTGTCAATCTCAGCTGAGATGTGTTGAAATGGGATTTCATTTTCTTCCTCTTTAGGAGATGCAGTCTCTAAAATGCATAGAGGAATCTGTAGAGGCAGGCTCTGAATGCATTTTCAGCACAAACTGTATCTTTTATTTTGCTAAATCAGCAACGATTTGAGTGAATTTCATTATCATATCATTTTGTATTTCACAAAATACAGAGGTTAATGTATAATTTACTAATGTTAATTCATTAGTTAACATGAGGTGCCTATATAAAACTACTTTTGTGCAAGTAAGGCTTAAAAAATCCATTTATATCATACAATATATACAGTATGCATTGAACTTACATCCATCTAACACTTACTTGTTGATGATATGTAATAATATATATAATATACATTAGAAGTAGTGTCAGATGGATACAAGATCAGTGAAAGCAGGTTGTTTTAGAGAAAGCTTGACATCAGTTAGTATTCATTTGAAAATCTAGTCTTTTTATGAGTGTTTGCCATTGTCTTTGAGTTCAGAGTTTACTGAGCTTTTCATTTCCCACAACATCTCTGCTCTGCCAATTCTTTGTAACGCTGAGCTCCACAGTATCATCACAGTCAGCGGGTCGCCCTTATTCATTTAACTTTGTTTCCTGAAGGTGCCGTCGTCATGGTGACTCTTTTCAGTCTTGGAAACAAAGTACTGTCATCGCAGCAATAACATTGGCCGTCTGGAGCTTAGAGAGACCCCGGGCCCACGCATCATCCCCAAATGTAGTTTCACACTGATTGCACTGATCTGTGCAAGCTTGACAGTTTTAATTTACTACGGCAAGCTAAGTTCTCTGAGGCTGGCAGCAGGGATGTTGTTTTGGTGATTGTAACACATGCATGGGGTGAGAAACAGTCTTTGAAAATAGACCTAATCCTTTTTTAAGGATAGTGGGCAGCGCACACCATTTAATTTTTTTTTTTCTTCACTGAGACCGATAAGAACATTTCTAAGAAGAAGGAGAACAGCAGCGACACAGGGGAGTCTCTGGTGGGATTAGTCCTTGCCCAGAAGGGGTAGATTTTGGCCCAGGGATGATGGACCTAAGTACCATCACTGCACATGAACTTGATTCATTTTAATATTTTACTCTGGCACAGAGGAGCAAATTTGTCTTCATAGAGGCTCCAAAAATAGTGACATTAGAGAAGGTATGGACCAGCATATTGGCAGACTATTTCTGATATCTGCTTTAAAAAGCAATATTAATATCAGTCCATAAGCCATAGATTGCATCAAAGTTAGAAAAACTTTTATTTTTTCCATTTTGTACAACAATAATACATATGTATTTTGTATCTACTGGCTGCAATGCTTCATTGAAGGTACATCACACTCTGATGTAGCTTCAGTGTTCACTATTGAGTGAACCAGTCAAACCCAAGGTGCCATTGCTTTATGGCTGCACTATTAAATCAAATTGCTGCATCCCTCCAGTAGAGAGACATGTCCGGCGGTGCAGCTGGCTCCAGGCACTTGTGAGCTGCCATTTAAAAGTCAAGTAAGTTAATAAAGAAATGACCCCACCATTGGCTCCCTCCAATGCAGGAAGTCATTATCGCTTTACCACACCAATCCCCAAGTCAGTCAATTATATCTGAGATGCAGCTCCGCCTTTTACTCCTAGTAACGCCAGCCTCAGTCTTCACTCTAACCTCTTTTTCCCACGGGGCGTGCAGTGCTGCCGCCGTGGGCTTTCACTCATTCACTCATGGACGACCTGCAAGAGACCTTTAGTAGGACACGTGCCCAGTGTGCACCATCAGTCTGCATGGTTTTATGCTTGTTTTAATGAAAATTGGCATGGAATTGCTAGGCAGCTAGCCCTCCGACCCCTCCGCACCCACACATGCACGCATGCACACACGTACACGCCCCCATCTCCATCTCCATCCCCATCTCCACCTCCCTCATCTGTCTAGTGCTGACAAATGCCTTGAGGGCCTCCTCATATTATTGCCTCTCCCCCTTGCATGCAATCCAGGCGAGTTTCTAGCTCTAACCATAATATTGCTGTATCACTTACACTAATAGCTTGCACTCAGAGTACCTCAAGGTGAAAGCACTGCTGAGATGTTTCCTCCAGCTCCATGTCAATGGAGCAAGGATGCGGGGCAATTATGCTAGCAGTCATTGTCCTTGTTTGCCATTGCAAAGTACTTTGAAAAGGCAATCTCTGACATCTAATGAAAATAATATGTTCTATCTACTACATTATCATCCACTCAAACCACTATCAAGTCCACTAGTCTCTTTGGTGATGGGTGTTGTAAAATTGCACATAGGCCACTGAGATATTCTTAACTGTCTTACTTTCCCTCTTTCTTATTTTCTTTTGGTCTTTTTGTTGCACTTTCAAAGAAAAGGGAGTTATGCCGAAGTGTGTTGCTGTTAATTTATCGCCAGGGTGGTGCTTGCAGTTTTTCCCCATTCACGGCAGCCAAAGACCGACATCATTCCTATTCCCAGGCGTCTACTGTGACTCATTCGTTTTGGAGGAGCAGGGGGTGGGGGGTGGGGGGAGTGGGGGTAAAAACTGCCGGATTGCTTGTTTTGGATGCTTTACTGACTGGGCAGTTCCCATGCCGTGCTGAATGACAGAGTTGCCCCATAAGACTTGACAGATGTTGACTTGAACTCGATGATGTGTTTGTCAGTGCTTGTTTGTCATTTATTGATGTTTACATTTGGCACGGACTTGTTGCATGTTTGCATGCCGGGCCAGTGACCTGCAAGCGCAGGATGTGGGTCTTTGCTGACGTCTTTTTATGTATTTTGTTTACTGCCAAGTATGTATTGCATATATGCCTGTGTGCATGTGTTTTGCACTGCATGTTTGTTTGTGGGCATGGCTTTCGTGTGGATATTGGTGTGTTTGCCTTGAATTAATGTTTGGTTATTACTGAGCGTGTGTATGTGTGTGTTTGTGTGTGTGCAAGCAAGTGCTTGGATCCCAGTGTGAGTTGTGACATCCTCCTTTACTGGGAGAGCAGTAAAAGTCCTCTGCAGCTGGCCCCCTCCACCCTGCCTGTCTCTGATGACTTCCAGACACTTCCGCTCCTCACTGAGCCTCAGTGACACGTGTGTCCTCTCTCCTGCAGGCCTCCGCTTCAGCACCGCCACAACATAACAACCTCCCTTTCTGGAGAAATGATCTAACATCCCCGCTGAAATAACACTTAATTATCCATAAGCTTTGCTAATAGTCCAGTGCATCTGAATTAGTGGTGTTTCCCAGAGTTTCAGATTTAGATCGCAGCAGTTATATTGTCTAGGACTGTAATTATGACTCCTGCACTTAATGTTGGATGTTTTTGTGTCATAGTATATTAATCCTCAAAGGAAAACTTGTTTAAATTTCCCGTCATGTTTTGAATGATCTGGAACCCTGACTCAGAATGTTCTCGACCCCTGATTTTAATTAAGCAGCTGATCCCCATTTGAAATGAGTTTACCCTGTGGACCCAAATGTTAGAGATTTTTTTTTTCTTTTTGGAAAGTATTCAATTATTTACTGGAAAATTGGCAAGTAGACACAAAGCAATGAAATGAAAACACATGTTAAAATAATCCCTGATAGACAATTTATTCATTAATTTGCAAAGCAATTTGTGGGGAATTAAATTATTGTGAAAGTAGTCCTACCCTGGAAGCCACCACCGCTCTGAGGTACAACGATCCCACTCTGAAAACCATGGATTTGGGAATCGAGTGCATGTAAATACTGAGACCAAAACACATCAAGTCTTACTCAAGAGTAAGACCCAAAACGGGCGCAAAAGCATGTCCGTGTCTTTACAAATGAAAATATATTGGCTAAGTAGTTTCTGGAGGATCAGCATCTTTCAGATTTGCATCTGGAAATCTGCTCTGTTATGTATTAACATCCAACTCATCAGTGCATGGGGACTCATCAGTTTGTAGAACGTCATGACATACGCAGATTGAAATACCTTCAATTGTTTGTAGTGCTCTGGGAGACATAAAAGGAATATCAATTACATTTTCTTTTGTAATTTTATATAGGCAGTAAAAGCTTGAGTCAGCATCTAATAGTCTGTTTACTGACTCCCAAAAGAAATAAAAGTAATATAAAATTATAATTTACATCCAGTCTTTTGCTTGAATTTGTCCCCTCCAGTTGAAAGATGAGTCTCTACTGCCGCTAGTTTGGCATTTGTTCACCAAGACATAAAAAAACAAAAAAAAAAAACAGAAAAAGATTGTACAGAAATCAAAACTGAAAATGCCAAAGAGTTACAGTTACCTAACGTTCAGCATGGTCTTGCATGACAGCTTTCATCAAGCTGATGAAAATCTCTGGCTGCTCTCCGCTGCTGGAGGTCCAGGCGTCTCAGCCCCAGTGTCCGACTGCCGGTGCCCAGATCTCCCTGCTCCCTGGGTGGGTGATAATGCAGAGCAGATGGCATTTGGACCTGAAGGCAGCAGTCTAACAACAGGAAAGGCTTAGAAAGAAGGACATACCTGCTACAAATTACAGCCATTTACCTCGCCTTGCTGGTAACCTGCCATTTCAATGATACGCCGGAAGGTGACGTTGTTATTGAGACACTCAAGGGAAATAGCTAATGTAGAGAATTATCTGTCATTGTTTTTATCACCTTTGTTCCATCATTTTAGTCTCATTTGAAGCTGCTTTTCTCTGTCAGTGCAGACTGTGGGCGTGAGTCCATCATCTCTGACCTTTAGATTCCCTCCTCTCTGTGCTGATTTTTTTCCTTTTTTTTTTTTTTTTTTTTTTTTTTTTTTTTGCTTTTGCTTTGCTGCATTCAGATACCCTCCAGGTACTGGTAAGTACCATATAATCCAATAGAGGAGGAGGACTGCCTGTCAATTTGATCATACGCACAAGGGCACTCAAAGAAAATATGAAGGAACACATCATGCCAGATGTCTACAATGATTGCATTTTTTTTTCTCAGTCAATGGAAAGAAGTAAATCCGACAATTTCACACTCTGTAACCCTGCTATGATGTTTTCTGTTCTCTTCCACATGTAATCAGATGTTACGAGGGGAACAGAGTAGGCAGTGTGCCTTGTAAGAAAAAGCATGTTGTCGTTTTTCCATGGCACGCCTGCCGGGGTGAGTAATATGGGATCATGTACAGTAGCCTGAGTCTGAGTTCAGCCCAGGGTGTAGGGACGACTTCAGAGCCCACGGCTACACCCTGTGGTTACTGAGAAAACAGGCGCACGCGAGCTGGAGCTCATACACACACACAACTGGCAGACGGTTAATACACTATACACACTGTATTGTGAGGCAGGCACACACCCTCAGACAGGCACAAATTTACTTAAGCACATAAAAACAGTTGACTGCTTCCTCACCCCTGAATTCCCCCTCAGTCCTAGCATCATTCCCCTACCGCCCACCCTCTCTCTCTCTCTCTCTCTCTCACTCACACACACACACACACACACACACACACAGACACACAAACACGCATCCCGTCTCTCCACTTCCTCTCCCCTTTCTTTCTTTCTCTTCAAATCACTCTGTCTCCATTCTAAACGGGCCTCTCGGAGGCATATTTCACATTTGAGGAATTTCCTGTGTTCTGCTTATATCAGAGAGGAATGACAGTCCACATTCAGCAGACACACACAGGCCATCTTTAGACTGTCAGTGTGGGTGTATGCACATTGTTTGTGTGCAAATGCATTTCCTTGCGCGTTTCTGTTGTGTGTGTGTATGCCCTCAGTAGACTAGGTATTAGCACTGTTTTCCCAATTTGATTAGATTATGATTCACAAGGTCCCCATTTGATACTGATTTTCTTTTGGTTTGATTCCATACTGATTAGGTTAAACATATTTCAATTGCTGTACAAATTGTCCAACTCTCACATAGTTTGGCTTTTGTTCAGCTCACACTCAAGTTTGTACAAAAGAGCTCTCACCAGTGTGTTCATTTGTTTAGCACATAATTTGGTCAAACAAGTTTTTGATGACTAGGACTACAACAGATGACATCTGCCAGATAGGGGCATACTACAAATAAAATTTAGCCAAAATCTGCACATATGTACTGAGAAAAGGCATAGATTTAACAATTTGTCACAATTTCTCAGGGATCGTGATAAATCGTTTTCACAATTTCTTCAGAATCAATAGAATTGGAGAATCACAGAATCCTGTTTTTCAAATAGAATGAATCAGAAAAACAGTATCTTTACCCTGATTTGTTTGTGCATGTGCATTTTATGCATGATTGTGTAAAACAATGTGGACCCTTGGGAGTTCCATCTTGTTGGGTCACAGAGGACAGTTCCCATCATGCACCACAGTCAATATCTTATCCATTACTGGTCCCACTGTTACATAAGATGGTCACTGGACTTTCCATAAGCATATGTAATCAGCTGCGAGTTCAGTGCCGTTATGAAAGTTGCACGAGTGTTTACAACTCATGCAAGTTGGTCAGTGAAACTGTGTGACGCTCGCTCTTGGCAAACGACAAGCGTTGTGTTGTGCTATTTGCTCTTGGCAGTTGCAGACAAGGAAAGCTGCACTTCCCCAAAACCACTTGGGTTTTACAGTCTTGAGTGCTTTTTTATTCCCTTGATGAGCCTGGATTCAGTTGCACTCTTTGAAAAGTGATGAGTGGCTGGCTTCCCAACACATGCTTGCGAGTGTAGCTGTGTCAATATTGTGTAAACTGTTTCAGGCCGTCAAACATTAATGGAGCTGAGGGCAGCTGGGGGGGTTGGTGCAACTGTGTGGGTCAAAATCCTCAGCTCAGTTCTGTCACCCTGTCAACTCTATTTAAATTAATTGTCTGCAGCATTTTCTGACTGAAAAGTGTCAATCAAAAACACTTGCTGCTTATCATTGTTATTTTATGTAATGTGGTGAATCAGCCTGTATCAGACAATGACCACCACTGAAGAAACTCAAACTCAATCAACCACACATTCAAGGAGGATGATACCACAGTCCCGCCCGCACTGTATGATTGACAGGTGATCTTAGGGAACTGCAGTGCAGAAATACCACAGTAGAAAAAAATAGAATATTGGCACTTTAATACCTTTGCTATATTTCCCCGAGCGCCACTCCATCATTCCCTCACATATGGTAGCTGGTTGTATTTAGGACACTGGTTGACTGTAAATGGTCTTTTTTCTTTTTTTTTTTTTCCCCATCAGGCGGTTGAGTGATGCCCCCGGTGACATTGACTCGTTGAGTGAGCATGTAAGAGTTCAGTGTTCTCCTCAAGGACCCTTGGACAGGACATTGGCTTTTGTGGCAGTCACACTTGTAACTTTCCATTTATAGGACAATATCTCCAACCCATACAGTCAGTCGCTTGGTTGATGAGTTGCTCTATTTTGACTGACTGTGGGTGCGGTGAGAGGTTCCAATTGCAGCCACACATTTTTGAAAATCTTATATTTTCCACTGTCTTGGACATCAGCAATAATTTAAGAAGAAGAGAAGTTATCAGAAGTAGACGTTCTGCAGTCATAATTTTTGCAATTGTTATTCCCGTAGTCTTGAAAGTACAACTGGTTGAGGCCTACAAGCTGTAAATGGCTGCAGTCATCTTCTTAACCATTGTGCACTTAGCAGGCAGACCCATTATTCCATAAAAAGGAAATCACATTGGCCAGGCAACAAGAAAGCACAGAAGTATAACAAGCTGCTGACCACTAAAGTTCAGCCATGACCAGCTTTTCTCAGCCAACACTCTTGTCAGGCTTCCGCTAATTGGCCAGGGTTCTGTGGCTGCTTGCGACTTGTTGGTTGTGTTGCTCGCAGTGTGAACACAGAGGAATAACTAGACTACCTTTCACACCGTAGGGTAACTAGTGATGCTTTGGTCAGGAGCTTGGGAAGGAACGTGTGTACGGGGCTTGAATAAAGGCAGGGACTTTGGCTTTAGGTGGAGTCATGCTGTTGCGTCTATATGCAGACGGCTCTGAAGGGATGGAGAGGATCAGCTTCTCTGTCTAGCCTTGTCTGCTCTGACGAGACTGACCTTTGACCGCTGAGATCCTCAAACGCATCCAATCAAACAGCAACTGATGTAAACACCCTGAAGACTCATCGAAATTAGATTATTCTAATTATTAGGAGCGTAGAAAGTTCCAGATAGAGGGAGTTCCACAGCAAGGAAGCTTTGGAGCCGGCAGATCAAAGCTCTGTTATATCAAGGAAATTGTTTACCCAAATAATTATTTCACATTTATCATTCAGGATTATTCTGCTGTTGAATTATTCAATAATGCTACTGTATGTGATTGACCTGGAATTATTTAGCTTGAGAGACATCTCTGGTCAAGTTTGTCATCAGTACGGCTTTTTGCCTTTAAACGGCATTCCAGATCAGCATGGATTTGGATAATTAGCTTTCCATGACCCTAAATCTAATTTACCATTTTAGACAACAAAATAAAACAGGAAGTTGATGCTATTGTATTTTCTGTCATTTGAGTCCAAAAGAGCAGCTGATATGAAAATTGTAGGGACACGGGCCTCGTTCTGAAAAGAGACTGTGTCTTCCTTGGTGCTGGCTAGTGATCCTATTGATGCAATAGGATCACTGGTAGTGATCCAATCTGCAGTCATCAGCAAGCGTCTGCCAGTATTACTGATTAAAGGGTCTGGGTAAAAGTATTAACATGGTATTGACCAAGTGATTTATGCTTTATGAAACGGAGAATCCAGAGGAAAAACATGAAAGCAGAATTAGGGTCAGAAAATTATAGTTACGTGAACAGATTTAGATCATGTTTTGATAACTAATATCTGGAATTTTCTCCCACCGTCCCTCTGCTTCCACCGCTTCTTTTTAACTTGTTCACTCAATGCACTAATCCTAATCTGCAATCAATATTTACACGCATAGCAGTGCAAAATATATGGTGACATACTTAACCAGAGCTGGAATGGCAGTTGTGTTTGATGACGCAGGACCATTGAAATCACCAACCCTGTACACTTGAGCACCGGCAGTAAATTTGTCCGTGCAGTGAAACCTGGCAGCATGCTAATGCTGCAGTTTTAAAAAGCTTGACTCATGGTTTTAAAAGAAGTCGGAGGAGGTGATAACTTGGGAGATAACTTTTTGACCATGATGATACACAGACAGGGCGGCTGTCTGAATATAAAGTTCATCATTAGTCGGGGCTCGTTTGTTTTTTGTGAATAATCAGATGATTAATTTGTTATCCTGCACGCTGCGGTGCTTAGCTTTAGAGTGCAGCCCCCAAGGCTAATCCAGACTTGTGTGTTTGTGGGAGTGTGTATGTGTGTGGTAGAGGCTGGAGAACAGCAGGTGTGGTAAGGAGAATGTACTCATCCCATTGGGCCTGTATTAGCTTACAAGGACATACAGGGATAGTCTAACCACATGAGGAAAACAGGGCATTAGAGTCAGGAATGGTAAAAGTGAAAACCACACATTTTGCACGCTTTCTATAGTTTCATTATAATAAACAGTGTGCTTTGTCCCTCAGTGTTCAAGATGTTGTATGGTTTTACTTTTAATGGAACATATAACATGCTGCAAATCCATCATCTAGTATGGCTCTCTCTTACATGCAGATGTGATTTTACTGCATTCTTGCTAAACATATGCTGCACTTTTGCTCTATCCCCACAAGGAACACAAGCAATTGTTTGGAAAAATCTTTTGTTTCCAAACAGTTTTTTTCTTCGCTAGTTTTCAAGCTGCTGCACTTTACAAGGAACAGCTTGGTAACAAGGAGACTGAAATGCCAGTATGTCGTTTTAATAACATGGTTTCATTGTATGATGTCTGCAAAATCTTTGTTATCAGTAGGCTATTAAATGCAGGGTGGATGCAAGAGAAAGACTTTTCTGGTGGCTAACAGTGTGTGTGTCGGGGTTGGAGAAGTTGTCTCTTTGAACACCCTATCAATCAGAGCTGCTGCAGACAAATTTTCCGGCCAGCTATGAAATCTCCTATCTAAATCTGGATGAAGGGGTCCAGGCAGATTACACTGAGACCGTGATGATCCTTTCCCCTAATCCCGATCATGGAGTCTTGGCTGTGCCCCAATCTGACTGTTGGGGGAACAGGCCGAAACCAGCTGCAGAGGTCACCCACCACAGCCCCTCCATCCAGCAGTTAGACTGACCTACCTTTTGATTCGGGATCGTTTGTGGGGTTTTATTTCCCTCTATGCACCTTTGTACATGTTAACAAATTAATGTAGTCTTCTCTTGAGCATTTTCTTGGTTGTAGTGGAGTGTTCTGCCATATTGTGCCTCATATAATATTGACAAGATATTATTTTTCTAGAAAATTCCTGAATCAACTACAGGCTGGATTATCACAGCCCACCAGCAAAAACATATCTCTTGATTTAAGAAAAGGAATATTTTAACACTGAATTTGAGACTTATTATCTCTTTAAAGAGTAACCAAAGCCCAAACCAAAGTCTGTGAAACCTGACCTCTCATGGTGAGCTGTAAGGTGGCTGGTCTTCGGTGCCAGGTGAAGTCATCCTGTCTACAGAAGAACAGGTGGTGGCATCACCTGGCAGACCTCAGAGATTAGGGTTTGGGGTTTGGTTACCCTTTAAGGAAGCGGTTACAACAGTTTAGAGATCGATCCATCTAAGTCACGTTTAACGATTTTTGAAAATAGCCAAGAAAGAAAACTTGTTCTGCATGACAGTTTATGTAAATATGAGTGTATTAGCTGAAATCAGCCATCGTACTGGTACTTTATGTATCACTCTTTGTGTAGCTGCTGTTATCAAACTATGTTGTCTGGTAGAAAAAATAGCAATACTTATTTGTTTGTTTTTTTTTAATACAATGATTAGTTTCCGCCATTATATAAAAGCAATAAGCTGTGTGTTGCCATGTTTTAAAGGATTATAGAGCAGCCAAGAGAGTTTTACTGCACTTCATATGCACACCCAAGATATTTTTCACCTATTTACCCAGCTAACTTGACCCAACCTAGGGCACATCTGAGGTTAAATTGTCCATATGCTTTAGCCTAACATTGGGAAAACCGAATTTGTAATCTGGCGAATGTGAGCGCAGCTTGCCGCTGTGTTTGTTGACAGTTTGGTTGTGGCAGATTGGCTTTAGCGCGGCTAGCATCTGCTTTCTGGCGGCGGCGACTGAGGGGAGATTAGATGTTAGTGGCCATGCGAGCTAGCCGTACAGCTCGCGTCCAGGCCTCAGTCTCTAATCAGCACTGGCGGAGGGCCTTCTTAGATGCTGGCGTTGACAGGAGCCTGTCTGCGCCTCTCAGAGCTTTCATCCCCCCCTCCGTCTGCCTCTCCCTCCCTTTCCATACCACCACCTTTCCCTTTTCTCTTCCTTCATCCCTTCCTCCATCCACACCCCACCCCCCTCTCTGTCTCCCAGCTCGCCCACCACCCTTATCTTTCCTCCCCCTCCCTCTCCTTCATCCCATTGCACTCCCACTCCTTCTGCCCAAGAGACCAAATTCCCAACAGCAGCGACATGGCGCTCTGTCTTCTCTCAGCAAAATGGCAAAATTGAAAATTACCTCATGATTCAATCTGACAGCAAGATCATTTTTTTCTTCGTTGTCATTTTAAACGTCTCATTTGCTTACTTTTAATTTGATCCCATCCCACCGCTGACAGGTTGATTACAGTCCCATGCTGTGGTCGTGATGGCTCCCTCCTGCAGGACAACCTCGTAATCATGGGTAGAAAGATGAAGAGAGGATGTGATGTGGACCATAGGAAGCAGCCCTCTCTTTTCCCCTTATTTATTGCACTTGCCAGCGCTGCCCCCTCTCTTCCTGCCCTTTATTTTTCAGTGGTTTGGGGGACCGTCTGACTGTGCCCTCTGTGAGTCACCCTCACAACAACCTCAGTGGTCTCTCTGTGGCCAGAAACCTCTCAAAAGGATGGCTGGGATCCACTGGCTTGCCTTTGAGTTCAGGACACAGTGGTTATGTTGGGCAGCATCTCGTGACATCACTCTGCTCATACGTCTTTACTCTTTCGGTTAAATTATTCACTGCAAAATCTCCTTCTTAGCATGGCATTGACTCTCAGTCAGTGTTAAAATCTTGTTTTTTATCAACAAGTTAAAAAAAAAAAATCTGCCAGTGGGATGAGATAATCCCTGTTGTTTCCAATGCAGCTTTACTTGTTTCAGGAAGTTGATTGAAACAAGGCCGAATAAAGGAGATCAGCCCACTAGTATCAAGAAAATAACACTTCATTTAAGAAGATTTTGGTTTCAAGTTGTCCAGCATTGGAAACAAGTGGGATTATCTCAGATTTCTCACTTGTTTGAAGAAAAACAAGATTTTAACACAGATGATGAGAGTAAACGATTTGGTAAGATGGATATTTTTGTGTTCATTCATTTATTTATCCATCCTTGCTGCTCATTCATTCTTGTTATTCATTCATCCATCCATCTAGTCAGGCAGTCAGCCAGTTTGCACATTATTTGTTCACAACTTCTACATCTTAAGTAGCCCGGCTGATGAAAAGCTAAAATACTGGGAGCATTGTATACAGGACTATAAATGTATTTTATTTCATGTGGTTTGAGGTTGGGGTAATGGGACAGGGGATTTTGCCTTTGCCCTGCTATAGTCTGTCTGTCTGCAGTGCCTTTCTCCCTCTCTCTCTTCCTCTCTTTCTCTCTCTCTCTCTCCCCCTTTTCCCTCTTGCCCTCCCTCTCTTTGTTTCTGTCCTGCTGCTGCAGTTGGCCATGCCTGCAAATGAGCACCGAGACAGAGCAATTATTCAGCACGGGGCAAGCCCTGCACCCCTCCTTTATATATAGACACACATACACACACCCACACACATATACACACTATACTGTTTAAATGTTTTAGACATTCATGATGTGCTTGTTTTTATGTGAAAGCACATATTTACATGTTTATTTAGGCTATACAACTACAGACAGAAATGTGTGCTTTTATCCAAAGAGAGGAAATAAGCTCCCTTGAATAAAGAATAGCTTGAAGAATCTTTCAACTCAGTTCCCTTGGTGAATTAGGTTCATATCCTATTGAATTAATTTGACTGGCATATACACACACCCACACCCACACACACGCATGCACACACGTTTGTTGTTGCACAGACAGGGAAGAGCCCTCCCATCCCCCCAAATGCAGTGCAGACACTGGCTCACTTGCAGCTCTTGCGTTTCTGTGTGTGTGTGTGAGTGGCTGCGACCTGCGTGAGGCAATGTGCTTGCCGGCGCGAGTCTGTGTGTGTGTGTATGTGTGTACGTGTGTGTGAAGGAGCGTGTAAGCTGCAGTGTGCTCGCTGGCTCTGCTCGCCGGTGAAAAGAATCAGCAGTGTCTGTCAGTGTGGCGCTGCCCCTATGACTCCTGTTCGCTTCCCTCACTGTGTCTGCCTTTCTTTTTTCTTTTTGCCTCTCTCTCTCTCTCTCTCTCTCTCTCTCTCTCTCTCTCTCCATTCTTTCCTCTCTGCAGAAGCCACAGCCTTGCCCCCCCTGCCCTCACTGCAGACAAAAAGCCGAAATAACTGCTCCACCCCGCCAGGTAAGACATTCTTTTTTTTTTTTTCTTTTTTTTGTTCTTTAGGAGTGCAGCTGCATGTGTGCTGTCTTGGCACAACTGCTAATCAGAAGCAATTACTGGCAATTTTGCAAATTTGATGACTCATTTCGTCTGAAAGCATGTTCAGAGCCATCAGCTTCTACAATAGCACATAGCCTACTGTAAGAGCGCCATAATTGAGAATATATTGTCATGCTAATCACTCAAAAGGCATTAAGGATAGGCCTAAAAAGGTCTCTCCCTCTTTTATTGGTGGAAACTGAGGGCAGAGTGCTTATTAGTCTCTCTCTCTCTGTCTCTCTCTCCTTTTCTCTCAAGCGTGCTCACAATCTTAAATCGTCTGTCTGTCCCCCCCTTTGTTTGCATCCAACATAATTATTCAGCATATCAGCTGACATATTTAAACAATGGTTCGGAAGAGCTGATGCACTTATAACTCAGGGATTTTTCGGTGCTTTTGTGACCTTTACACTTTGTGACGTTCTTCGTCTAGACATCGCTGATTATTCAGCCAATGGGACAGCGGCACAGTTCACCCTGAAGTGCTGATGTTGAGTGAGTGCAAGTGTGTCTGTGTGTGTGTGTGTTTGTGTGTGCGTGAGAGCAAATACTTCTGGTTACACACCAACAGATATGCAACCATAACTGTGCTTTTATTAATAGAAAAACAGCCTGCAGCAGGAAAATTCTTTGATAATTGCTGGATGTCGGGCTGCAGTTTGTTTTTACTGTAAGTTAAGCAATTGATTATTATAAAAACCTAGAAGTATCAACATTATAATGAGAAGGAACGGAGAAAAGCAAGCAAATCTTAGCATTTTTGAAGATGTATCCGGAAATCTTTGATAGGTTTACTTGATACGTGACTAAAACAATTACGGGATTGTATCGGTGTGGTCATCATTACAAATGCATGCTGTGCAGCCAAGCTTTGTTCAGACACACAGAAATGTATTTGAAATTCAAGTGGAGATACCAAGGTTGATGTACTGTTGCAGTCATAAAACAGTGCACCTTGGATTTGAATTCACTCAGTATACATGTGTTGTAGCCCCAATGAGGCGTTGCAACCAGCTGACACAGAATATGTAAGTGGCACTGTTGCGCAATATGGGGCAAAAAAAAAAAAAAAATTCTAAGTTTGAAGTGTGGAAATTTAAGGGAAAATGGGAGTTTGAGGCTTAATTTTTTTTGTCGATCAACTAATCGATTAAGCGGCTAATGATGTAATATCTTACAACAGTTTTCTTGGTTAAACAGCTGCCTCATGAGTGCATTTCCATCTGGTTGTGTTTATGTAGGTGCACACCCGTGTGAGTGCGTGTGTATGCGTAGTGCCGTAAGTGTGTGCTGGAGTGCTTTGTGCACATTTGGCGGGGTGAATGGCACTGCAAAAAATCTCTTAACAAGTCATTCAGTCATATTTTCAGTTTAAAATCTTGTTTTTCTTCAAACAAGATAAAAAAAAAGTCTGCCAGTAGGATGAGATAATCCCACTTGTTTCCAACACAGTGTCACCAGTTTCAGGAATTGTTAGGAATATGCTGAAAAAAGGCAGTATAAGGCAGATCGGCCCACTAGGATCAAGAAAATCACACTTAATTCAAGAAAATGCTGGAAACAAGTTGAAAAGTGGAATTATCTCATCCCATGGGCAGATTTTTTTTCACTTGTTTGAAGAAAAACAAGATTTTAACACCAAATATCAGAGTAAGCGACTTGTTTAGATGGGGATTTTTTGCAGTGTGTTGCACATCTGCGTGGTGCTAAGTGAGTCCCACCCAATCTCCAGTGAACCTGCTGCCAAACAGTGAGAATGCTGAAGAATATAATATGTTTGGAGAGGAGGATAGAAAGTATGATGGTATATGCCCCCTGGGCGGTTAGTAAATTCCTTGCCAATAGATTGCTGGTGGTTTCTCTGTGGGAGTGCCACCAAGCCAAGCGAGACCACAGAATGCATTACTCTCCCTGTCGCCGGTGCCAGGGCTGGCTGTCAGAAGGGGCTGACGGCTTCATATGGTTGGGAGGAGTTTACAAGCTGACGGCTGGTTTTGATGCGAGCAGGTGGTGATGGAATGATGGAGCGCCGACTCGCTCTCTCTCAACACCTCCCTCTTTCATCTTTCTTTCTCTTTCAGTGCCTCCCACTCTGTTTTTGTGTCCTGTTTTCGCCGTCCCTCGCTCTCTCCTCTCTCCTCTCTGTCACCCCCACTTTCTCCCTCGCTCTTTTCGCTGTTTCTCTCCCCATCTCCTCTCTGTCAGCATGCTTATATGTGTTTGTATCTTTGAATGCGTGCTGAAAGTCACCCGGGTATCTGTCACATCCACAGTGACATGCCCTCCCCAGTCTCTCTGTCTTTCTCTGTCTTTCTCTGTCTGCCTGCATGGTTACTGGGCAGCTCTCAGGCTAGCTGTCCTTTCCTGGGAAGCCACTTGCGATGACATGCCAGGGTGTAGGAGGGGAGGACGACGGGGCGAATGTGCCCTCTGCCCGTCCTCCTTTTTTAGGGGCACAAATGGACTCCTGTCTCCAACTCCCCCGCCATCATCCCTCATCCTTGTCCCAGCCAGTTAGTTGGTGTGGCGCCAAGCACATGCCCTCCGAGTTAGGTTGGCGTTTGGCAATGGAGGCTGCAGCCGGAGCGGCCCATTAACAACTGTTGCCGCGCTCGCTAAGCACAGCCGTAGGAGAGAGAGACATTGTTTTGGAGTCAGCATCGCCTCTGGGTCCAGTTTCTGTTAGTCAGCAAGGCATTTGAAATATAATCGAAATAAATATACATTGTAGGTGTTGCAAACATGCCAAGTGTGGGTGAGAATGAGATTGTTTTAGAGTCAGTGTGGCCCAAAGCTCACCTCAAATATTTTTAGTCAGAATTTTAAAGATAGCAGAGGTAAAAAAAAAAAAAAAAAAAAAAAAAAAAATAGTTTTTAAGCAGTGATAGTAGTAATTGATGCATGATCTTTATGAGGGATTTCTCTTTTCAAGAACGCAGGATCGGACTGCAAAAATTTCCATCTTAACAAGTGATTTAGTTTCTAATTTAGTTTCACAAGTTTCAGAATTTGTTTCCTGGGAACAGATAAGTTACAGCAAGACATACTAAAGCAGATCAGCCCATGACAATCAAGACAATGACATTTGGAAACATGATTAGCATTGAAAGTGGGATTTAAAGGCTCAATATGAGGCTCAATGAGGCAGGTGTCCACTTGAGCCGAGATTGAGTGTCTTGCTCAAGGACACTTCAACAGAATAGATGCCTACTCACATGAGGTTTTAACCCACGTCCTCCATGTCTTTATGGTCTGTGTAACAACTTTCCCTCCAAGTGATGCGACATTCTCATCTCTGAGAATTTCCAGCAAAGCATTCAAAACGTAAATATATTTTAGGTCTTATAAATATGCCACCTGTTGTAGGCTGAGATTTCATCTATCACTTGTATTTCAGATGAGAAATGCATCCCTAATTTAAGGATGAATATGCATTGCAACTGTGTTAATAAGATACAAACAGCAGACGACAGGGACAGCACTGCAGTTTGAATCATAGTAAACACACATTGTAAATGTTACTAAAATGTCAACCGTAGGAGAGGGAGAGACATTGTTTTCGAGTCAGCATCACCCTTCTGCTCCTGCTGGAATGTTTTTTAGCCAGAGAGGCATTTGAAACCTAACCGAGATGAATGCACATTGTAGGTGTTACGGAGAAGCAAACTGTAGGAAGAGAAGGACATTGCAGCTGAGTCAGTGCCGCCCCCGATGTTGCCAAAATGTCCGCGAGTCTCTCCTGACGAGTGATACTTGATGGGTGTGTTGATCCATGTCAAAGCACTGACAAAGATGTGGTGACCCGTAGAGACAGGTCTAGCGGAATGAGAGAGACACTCTGCAAAAAAAAAACAAAAAAAAAAAAACATCATGTCATTTAGTCTTATATTCAATGTTAAAATCTTTTCTTCAAACAAGTGAAAAAATTGCCAGTGGGATGCAATAATCCCGCTTGTTGCTCGCATCCCACTAGCATCCCAACTTGTTTCCAGAATTGTATGAATCGAGTGTCATTTTCTTGATCCTAGTAGGCTGATCTGCTATATTAAGTGGCATTGTCTCATCCCACTGGCAGATTTTTTTCTCTTGTGTTATTAAAACAGGATTTTAACACTGAATTTGAGAGTAAAGATTTTTGCAGTGCAGCTTGAGGTGGGGAGTGTGTTGCACAAGTTGTTAGATGGGCTTTTATGCGGTGTTGCTGAGGAGCATTAAGGGATGCTGCGGCATGGAGGAAACCACCACGCAAGGATAGTGCAGACATTTTAGAGGCATGAATGATTGATTGCTGAGCAACTGGGTGTGATTTCAATTAATCCAAAAAGCGCTTGCGCCATTGCTCTGGCATTTGAGATCTTGGAGGCAGAATTTGTTGGCCTGTGTAGGTGTTAATGGTTATCAGATTTATGCATAAATCTGTCTATGAAAAGATGTGAGGCATTCACAGAATAAAGAAAAAAAGGAGGATTCAGCACAGTCCATAACTTCAGATTAACAGACTGTCAGACTGCAATGTGCCATACACAGTAATACATGGAATATAAATTTGAAATGGAGTTAGAGACAAGGGAACCTCAATATTTTAAAGGTTATGGGCTAAAACATAATATCAATTCACATATTTATACAGGAAAATACAAATATACTGTGGTACTTTAAAAATACGCTGTACACACTAAATATTAGATTAGGTTATTTGCACAGTGATGACATATGAAAGCAGATTCTGTGAGAAAATACAGTCATAAAAAATGAAAAAGGAAGATTTGCATTGGGATTAAACACAAAGCTATGGGGCTTATAAAAAAAAACAGTTCACAAAAAGCAACAAAGAAAATGACAACAAAAAATGATATTACAAAACACAAAAAGTGGAAAGTACACCTGGGAAAAATGTGGGACAGCAACAAGCTCCATGAAATGACCAGGGATATAAAACAATAAAAATTGGAATGACTAACTATTGTCTCTATCTTGCTTCTTAGCTGCAGATCATTTCCAAATGACACCTCAGATACAAGTGAAGCTCAAAATGCTGCCAAGATTCAACAGCCAGCCCAGACAATTAGGCCGTGAGACATTCCACAATATTTTAAACATCCTCACATTCTTGCGAGCCAGAGTTTTCCAGAGGGATAAAATAGTGGCCTGCGGGCCCCACTTTGGGCCGCCTTGTCCTAACATGTTGATTGATGAAGATGTGTGTAATGCTGCGAGGCCGTTGGGAGCTTACTGTACATAAACCGGCTCTCCCACCTGTCTCCGCTCTGAAGTGCAGCTGTTGCTTTAGGGGACGAGGACCTGCACCTGGCCCTGCTGGTTTATATAATGCAGCACGGCCCTCAGCATAGCACCCAGCATGCATTTTCCTCCTCAGTGTGAGTGTATCGTGATATTAGTGAAAATGCTGTTGGTGCTTATGGACGATTTGACAGATTTAAGGTTTGATTGTGAGGGGGAATGGGAGGTAATTCCTCCTTCTGCAAAAAGCACCTTGTGCCAGAAAACAGTATCCCTTTTTTGCCTTAAAGCAATCCAGTCCACTTCTTATCCTGCTGCACACACTGTTATATGCAGGATGGAGGCCGGCACAGGTCATTTACAGATCGTAAGACGCTATAAACAAGCAAAGAAACATCAGTTGTTAAGTGTTACAAAAAGGTTCTTTATCTGGTTAATTGCGCAACATGCAGAATTGCCAAGGGCCAATTTAAGAATCGTCTGGCAGAAATCTAGAATAAACACAAAATTTGATGGTTCTCATCATTGGCCTGCCATTTACATTGAGTTCCGGATGATAGTGGGGTTTTATGTTAGTGTAAAAGGGTAATAACTGTATTTCATATGCTGTTCTGAATGGTAACGTGTGTCGTCCCATCATAGGCACACAGAAGTAAGCCTATTCAAATGGCACATCCTTTTTGAGAATGCATGCCTCTGTTTGTTTGATCCCAGTCAGTTTCAGTGGATGCAGCTCATTAAAAACGGGATTTAATGTGGTAATTGAATCCTGTTCCCCTCCCTCAGGAAACTGGGGTTACATTCATAATGTCAGTTTGTCTGCCTGTCTGTGCCTACACTATCTCATTCTCAACTCTCATCCATTCTTCCCTCTGATTAATTAATGAGTCTCTTTCCCGGCAGAGATTGGCTCATTAGCCACGCAGGCCTTCTGTACTCCAAAGTATAGAGGTGTATCAAACGCCTCCTCTCTCTTTACCCTTGTACGATTGCACTGCACTGATTAGAAAGAGGTCTGCGCTGAATACGGGAGGTTAAACCCACTGGGAGAAGTATTGTTCAAAAACATGAAGTGTGGCACAGCTGCGATTACTCACTGGCTCACATCAAGGATAGTTGCCATTAAGTCTCCTGCAAAAATGTTGGAAAGGCCTGAATGTGTATTGTTGTATCTGAGCTGTAGCTATTGAAATAAAGTTGATATCTGATATTTTTTTCCGTACGTTATGAAAACATGAGCTGCTATTTACTGTTTCGACCTTGCAGTCGATATAATCCATGGATTATCTCTCCCCCAGATCAAAAGGCGATACAGGATCATAAGGCTGCCCCGACCCCCACCTACACACACACACACACACACACACACACACACACACTCCTTCAACCCCCACTTCATCTACCCTGGCATTTGAAGCACGTCATATGAGCACAACACACCCCTCTACATGCCCCACCTTGATTATGACTCCTTGATGCATTAAACTTGCATGTGTGTGTATGTGCGCGTGGGTGTGTGCCCATGCAGCTATGTTTGTGTGTTTGTGTGCTGAAGTGTGGAGGCGAGTACTGGCCTGTGGGTCTCTGTGTGTGTGTGTGTGTGTGTGTGTTTGTCTGTGGGGAGATGGAGGCTGTTTGTGTGAATTATAGATGAGGAAACGGGGGCGATGGCCAAGTTAAAAGGGAGAGGAAGCGAGGACCTCTGTGAACAGGCTCTCTTAAATTTACTGGACCCCCCGGTTGGACTAAAATATATCACAACCACAGTCAGAACAGACCACTGCCACCTCCAAGCCACATTATCACCACAAATGATCGTAAAGCCTGGCACATTTGTTTTCTTGGTGTATTAATTTTATATCTCAGTGAAATTAAGTACACAGCAATAAAATGTAAAACGAGTTAACATCATCACTATGTTCAGATAGTATGTAGTTTTCAAAGCTCAAATGGTTTCCAGTCAGTATTATTATTGTTATAGGTCTAGTAGGCTCATGGTAATAATAACAGTAGAGGGTTTTAACATGGCATAACACTGGTGGCCATTTTGGAAGGTCTCAGCTCCTCGGCAGCAGTGTTTTTAACGGCTGGTTTTGTTTCTACACGCACATTTTGTCTGTCTCAAAAGAAGTGAGTAGACATTATTAATTTCTGTGTTGTTTTTGACGAGGAAATTACTATTTTTTTTTACTGATGTAGCTGTAGTGTTTAGTTAACAGGAGCTTGCTAGCTTGAAGCTATCTTAACCACCACTGTCTTGTAAATATATCTAATTTTCACACTGGCTTACTACAGTAGCTAACCACCAGCTAACTGGCTAGTTAACTTAACTTAATAACTAGGAACATTAGCTTCTAATAGCTTAGTGTCTAGTAGTTAGAGACCTAACTATTAACTAGTTACCTGCTAGCTAGTGAAGCTACTAGCTAGCTAACCCTAACCACATTTACATTGGTTATGTCATCAGTTATTTGCTGACTAATGTTGGTTAGCTAGCTAACAACAATAAATAAATACATACATAATAAAGACTGCTTAAGTTGAAGAGATAAGTTAATTTGGTAACAAATTGAACTATAGCACCACTTTTACATGAACATTGGTGGCTGAATTGACCTACAGTCACACCGCTATCTTGTTCAGGTATATCTCTCATTTCAGTCTGGTTGTCATGTTTTTAGCCATTATTCGTACACAGTAGGTTTTCTCATAGACCTCAACAGTGATGCTAGCTGTGGTTGCAGGCCAGGGAGCTTGTGAAGCAGTAATATAGCCAAGGTTACAAGCTATAGCCTAACATTTCCATCAGCTTCAGCTTCGGTTGGCTAGCAGGCCGTTTTGTCCAGCATGCTGGAGCAGATAGGAGTGAGCCAGCTCCAGGCAGGAATGAGGTTGACTTCTCCTCCCTAGAGTAGTCAGAATAAGTACAGTTCACTGAAAGTGACCCTTCAGACACTGTCAGAGCAGAAATGGCTTTGTGATATGATGATGCTTGGCACAGGGCTTTCTGCAGTGATATTTCTTTCATCTGCTCTTAGTGTTCATTGCCTCAGTGTGAGAGTGACATTCGGGTGATTAGGATTCTGTAAAATGTGCAGCGATCGATACACCAGAATTAGAAGATTGCTCAAAATGCCGTGAGCGGATTTCGATAAGCGTGAACGAAACAATTCTGTAAACAACTTTGTCATTTTTCCTCACTTTATCTCATCTGTCGGCTCATTTCAGGGGAGTGTATCAGGTCTTTTACCATGGTGCTGAGAGTAGGATTCATTTCCTGTTTGCCTCCTCTGATAATGAAGCAGTCAAATCTGTGGATTAGGTCGTCCTCTGACCTCTTTCTCCCCCTTCCTCTATCCTCTGTTCCCTTCCTCCATCTCCTCTCTCTCTTCCCCTCTGTTTGACCCATTTGGCCTCCCTCCTCTCCAGGGAGGAGCGGGGTCGATACAGGTCAAAACTGATGTCAGCGTAGACAAACAGCAGCGGACTGTGTTCCTCCTTGCCAGGGACTCAGAAGGAAGTGTCTGTTTGTTCATCCCTGTAGTCAGTGTTTGTGCCAGTTAGATATATCGACCAACAAGATCTGACGGCAGGCCTACCGTCATCTTGGCTGACTGATAAGAGAGCAGAAATGTCAAATTACCACGATTACAGCCGGCAAAAGCTGTTGGGACGGTCTTTATCACAGACTTGGGAAATTACAGAGGACAACTGCAATGCTTTACAAAGATGAGGTGATGATTGAAAAGATAAAGAGAAAGAAGTTGTCATCATTAAGCAAACCATTACAATATCAATAAAACATCAGTTGCATTTCCTGGAATGCATTACTTCTTAGTGCTGAAATGATTGAGCATTTTTTCAATAATTACTAAGTAAAAAAAAAAAAAAAATTGTTTATTCCAGCACTAAGATTCCTAAAATGCTAAGATTTGCTTACTCTTCTCTTTTAATGTCATTATAATTTTTTATTTTTATTTTTTTTTTTTTCTGCAGCTGGTCAGACTACGGAAGCAATTTCAAGACATCACTTTGCAATCTGATAACTTTCCATTAGCAATTATTTTTAATAATTTATAAATGAAACACTTAATGGATTAATCAAAAAAGTAAACAGGTTTTCAATAATGACAGTAATCATTAGGCCTTCTTGCAGCCCTAATTCTTTTCTCCCCTCATACAAAGTATCTCACTTACTATTTTATATTAGCAGTACAACTTTTAAGCTCAGTTTACCCACCTTTTTTTTTTTTTTTTTTTATTGCAGAATGCTCCTGATGTTGTATAAACCTTGTCTAATACCAGATGACCAATGAATTCTCAGTCGTTATAGAACTGCATAGCCTTTGTTTATATGTGTGGTTGGCTTTGCATGTGAAGATAATCTTTATTTACTACTAGACTGTTACACTTATCCAATGAATTTTTGTCATGAAGATTTCCGTCAGGCTCAAAAAATAAACCCTCGTCCTCAAGCAAAATGTTGCATAAACTGTGTTTGGGTGCCTTTACCCGCCACTATACCCCTGCTGCTGCCCAACGCTGACTGCTGTGTGTGAGAGGGATTCATCATATACCATTACATCTGCTCAAAGTCGGATCCCTCCATTCCTGTCACGCTCCTGATATTCTCTGGCTGGCTGTGACTCCATGTCCTAATCGTCTCTCTTTATCTGTGTGTCTGTCTTGATCTGTCTGTCTCTTTTGCCGGTGGAGCTTCCCCGCCAGGCCAAACTCCCTCACAGGAGATATTACTTCCTCTGTAACCTTCCCTTCTCTCCCTCTTTTCCTCTTGTTCTCTCTCCTCCAATAATACCAAACCTTTTTCCATTTGGAGAGGCATGTGTGTCTTTCTCCAACTCATCATTCATTCATTCATCCATTCATTCAATTAAAATACTTTACTGGCATGAACTCTCCCGTCTCTCCCTCTCTCTCTGCCTTGGCCTCTGTTTCTCTCTTCTCTAATAAATCAGCCCTCTTCCTGTTTAGAGAATCAGCTCCTCTTGCTCTTTGTCTCTCTTTGTGTCCCTCTATTTCAGTTTCCATCCCTGTCTCTCTCTTTCTCTCTCTCCCTCCAACTGCCTGTTGCGGCGCCAGATGCCAATAGTTCTTTGACACCATTTTAATGTTAACAGGATACTCTGGGTTCTGCCTCCCTGTCGACCCAAAGAGTAGACGCGCAAATCTGCCTTTCTTCATGGCCAGCTTAAGCCTTAAATCATCCGCTGGCTCAGTCCCAGAACGGGCCGGTCCAAGAATTTGACAAATCTAGAAAATGGCTCACCGGTGCTCTCGATCTAGTTGGCATGGCAAGGACAAATTTACCAACCACTTGTTGGTGATAAATTATAATTTTTTTGTCTTGTCCCTGCAGCTGCCTCACAGGAGTCATTGAAATGGCCCTGTTTCCTTGGAAACAACAAAACATCCCTAGCAACCTCTGTTTTTTTGGGGTTTTTTTTTCTCTCTAGCCACATTCATTAATTTGTACATCAGATATGTGATGTTACAGGCACTACACATCAGTAGATATTTGTTTTGGTTTTGTTTTGTTTCCATGGCAAACGTGTACTGTGCCACTTCTGTTTCTACATTGTGTATGAGGCATCCAACAACATTTACTAAACATTTGATACATACAGGACGCAAGATAGATAATCAAGACAGAAAATAATAATATGATAGATCTTTCTTGATTTTTTTTTTTTTTTCTCAAAACTCTGCCTGGTAATTTTATGTATTTGTTTATATATGACACTGATCAACATTTTAAAACGAAAATGTGGCAGAGTTAGCTATGGTTGACTAATTATTTTAATTTTGAGACTTCTTTATTTATAAACTTAATTCATATTGTACTTTTCAAAACAGAAGATACAATGTGCATAAAAAATGGCAAAAGTCACAATTATGATGATAATGTGACAGAGTGACAATGTGACAGAAATAAGAAAGTTCAGGAAGTAACGCACAGGTGCAGTTATGAAAAGGCTTTGACCTCACAGGAGCTCAGCAGCAGTGCCACACAAACTTTCATGCAACAGTCAGAAGAAGAAAATGCACATTGACAGCAAGGCACACGCATGCACCCAGGGCATGTATACATATGCACACACACACACACACACACACACACACACAATTTTAATATATTAAATCATCATGGGCTTTATTCCTGTGGACAGCCCATCATACTAGCAGCTTAAAAGAGACAGAAGGCCACACTGAGGCTTGGATTAATGTTGCTGGCAGACTACAGGTGACAGAGCTAAGCTGCTCTGTGCATGCACAGCTCCTGCATGGCTATGTAAGTGGTTGGGTTGAACACAGGGCCAAGATGAGAGCCATCACACAGAAAGCTGCTCATTTTGATTCTGAACTAGCTTGCTGGGATTCAGAGGTTGGAGCTAAAAGCTGTGGGTGAATTAAATGGGTTTATGCTTGTCTCTGACCCAGTGTCACATTCCCTTTTCCCATAGAGAGACATGTAGGGTTCATTTTATGTGTGTGAAAATTCAGTGTTGCAGTTTCTGTAACATTATTTCCCCTGCTTTCTTTCTTCGTTCTCCAGGTCTGACCAGGAGCTTCTCCTCAACAGGTGTCTGTCAGTGAAGGAAACTCTTCAAGTCAGGTAACATGAAAGCTGGGACATGGGCAACTGACTCATAAAGGGCAAATCTACCCTTAAACACATTAATATGATTTAGAACATTTAAAAACAGGATTTGATTACTTGTATTGCATTCCTGGCGCTGCTTTATGAGACCATGATCACATAAGACGCACTTTTTCCTGCTGAAATGCGTGGTGCACACAGAGCTAGAGCGAGATTGTGATATCATTGCCATTGCTATGTACATGCTAGCTAAAGGCATTAGTGTGGAAATAAAAACTGAGAGGAAACTGATGATTGCTCTGATTGTGCTTGATGAATAAGTTTAATAGCCTTTTCTATACTGAGGCTGTAGTTAAACTTGAGACAGATGAAGGGCACGAACACAGACCAAAATGAATAAGGTGCCGCCTCCAAAATAATCGTAAACAAGCAAAGGACAAAACAGGTCGTTCTCTCCACCTCCGATGTGCGATCAAAGTTTATATATTTATTCAGGAGATGTGCGGCTACTGTGACAAAACCACTGAAAACAGTTGAAAAAAGGGGACAGCCACATTCAAAGTGCGTCCTGTATGTTCACGGCTACATCTCAGGTGTAATTCTGTTTTTAAAACGCGATGCACATGGAGAGAATCTGCAGCTGCAGTTACAATGGCGTTTCATAGGAGAGATGTTTGCAGTGTTTGTTTAACATTGCTGCAAAGACGCCTTTGCTCTTTTTATTTTTAGGGGTCGACATTGCACCCTGACAGCTAATTGCTCAGTTAAATATTGGTGAAAAATGTTTGTCTTCTAAAATGCCATTGCAGCTGTGCTGAGTGTCCCGGTGACGTAGTTGGGTTTACTTTTGGCTAGTTAGCCACAGAATAACAAATATACAGCATCAAACAACAAAACGGCACCACAAACGCAGTGTACATCAACAGTCCCTGTTTTCAAACAATGTTGATGTGTTCTAGGCTGGGTTTTCCCTATAATAAAAATTTTCTAAATTAAGACATCGTCCTGCAAGAGGCCTCCCTAGTTCCAGCACACCCCTCTATTTTGAGTTGAGTTTTATAGAGACATTTCAGTCACACAGCTAAACAAAGAAATGAGAAGTAAAACTAAATAAAAACAGAGCAAAAGCACGGAGGCTTGGCCTACTTCCAGATGGTAGGCTATACTATGCAGTATTTATACTCGTATGCCCCCATGACATTTCACACTCACTTTTCCCATGAGTCATGGGGCCCCAGGAGTCAGATCTAAGTGGCTGCACTCAGCCAGATGATTAGCTACCAGGCAGTTCATGGATATAATGGGGGGGGGGGGGGGGGGGGGGGGGGGATTATGCTCGCCAGCATGTGAAGGGGGAAAAAAGGGTGATTGTGGGGGGTTGATGTCATATAAGACATTTTTGGTAGTGATTGAGTGTTAAAAAACAGTCACTAATTTGGAAGATTTGGATATTCTAGTCCAAAGCCTATCTGTTTTTTTTTTTTTTTTTTTTTTTTTAACCTAAATCTGTTTGAATGTCATAGATGTGTGTATCATCTTGTGATGTTTGTTAGGACAAAATGTAGCTTATCTGGCTAAATGCAGATTTTGTTGTAGAATGATATTGTTTCAGATGGCATTTTGGAGAAGTCAGCTATTTGGTTGTGTCTTTCTTTCTTTCTTTAGCTCATGTTAACAATGTGTTTGCTCCCTGCCAGGGAGTTGTGGGTTTAGCTTTGTGTGTGTGTGTGTGTGTGTGTGTGTGTGTGTTTGTGGCTGTGTATGTGGGCATTTTTGGGTGAGTTTGTGAGTCTACGTGAGTTTGTGGGTTTGTGAGCAAGTGTTTATGGCGATTTGAGTAGTGTGTCTACAGTAGGCGTGGGTGTGTGTGATTTAGGCGTGGGTGTGCACTTGGAGACAGTAAACAGTCAGCAGCCGTTATAATCTCCTCAGCCCTGAAGGACGCATGAAAATCCAAGATGGCTGGGGAGGGAGGGACTGATTGGTAGACAGACGGATGACTTGGACTGACGGGGAGTTTTGTTTGGAAACACAACAGCCAGTTCCAGAGAAAGAGCTTAGGAAGAAATGTCACAGCACTTGCCTTTTGTTTTTGGTCACAGACCGTTAGCAGAAACAGTTGGTTAAACTTCACTCCAGTGAGTTGATGTGTGTATTAATTCTGCCTAATATCTAATGAATGCACAAGGGTCTCATAACAAAGTTTGAGCAAAAACTGTGTACTTCATTGTCTTGGCTTTATTGTTTTGGTGTTAATTTTGTTGCTAAGTGCTCATTTCTGTGGTGTTTTTGCACTGTTTTTCCCAGAAATCAACTGTCTCTTTTCTCTGATTTTCTGTCAACAGTTTGAGTTTCTGTAGGTGGCGCTCTTTGCTTTGTATGTACAGCCATGACTATCAATGCTCATGCTAACTACCCAGTTCTTCAAACCACAGTTGGTGCTACATGAAGTGTGAAACGCATCACTTCCTGTTTGAGGGTTTTTTTTCCCAGGAACACCGTCAGTCTTTACTGGGAAAGCCCACACACTGGGCTTTCTTAGAAAAAGCTTTCATGAACTGACTATAGGTTGAACCACCACTGTTTGTATTAATCAGTGAAATAGAGCGGCAAATCAGAAATTTATTTATGTGAAAATGTCACTCATCTCCTTAATATGTCTTATTTCAATAAGGCCATTGGAAAGTTAATAACAAATGACTCATGTAGGTAGTGAAAACTTGCATGAGCCAACTTAGAAACTCGGAAACAAAAACATTTCTAGATAAATATTCAACTGAGTCCTGCGGTTTCTAGCCACTTTAGCAGTATTTAAATACACAATAGACATGGGATATAATATAGTAATGGGATATAATATCATATAATGAGCAGCGTCTCTTGAAAAGACTAGAACATCAAATGTGTCTCTAAGACACAAATACATATACACAGTACTTACTCAGGCACATTTCACCACCATCACCATCACGATAATGGTCTGAAATTACATCAAAAGGCCAACCAGCAACCAGCTATTAGTTTATTGATTAATTTAAATGGCATGACTCCCATTTGTGTATACGTAGTCAGGAAGGATGCCCTGAGCCATGCCTGGAGGATTTGGTGACCCATTTCAGGAGCTGTAACATGGTCAAAGTCTGCTCTCTGCAGCCACCATCCATTCTCGTCCACCAGCCCCTCCCGTTTCAGTCTTATATCACCATGGGAACGGTGACATCACTGCGGATGGGGCTGATGTATGCCAGGAAACATCTACTTCTCTGATGAGATTGGAGGCAGAAACTAAAGAGAAAGAAAACCAGGCATGCAGTGAGAGGAAGGAACAAATCTTGAGTCAAGATGCAAAATTGATGCAGCAGTCAGAGTAGTTTTAAGTCCAATTGACATGCAAATGTGTGATTGAAGGGAAAGTTGGGTTTGCAGGCAGGGTCTGCAGTACAAACAAGCATTTACCATACCGCAAGCATAGTTGATAAAAACAAACCAATTGCTTGAAATAGCACACTGAATTTCAGTTGGGAAGAAAAAGTGCTAAAGAAAGAAACTACTATCATTTTCTCTGACAACTTGTTTGATATGACACAGCACAGCGTCATGGAGTGGCATGGTGGCCTTGTGGGTAGACAGACTGTCTCATCACTGGAAGGTCACAGGTCCAATCCCTGCAGCAGCCAATGTGTTCATCAACAGCTGCTTAGCTGTCCTTAAGCAAAACAACTCACTCATTATAAATCACTGTGGGAAAAGCAGCAAAAATACTGGTTGTGGCCTAAATTGTGAGTTTCATAATCTTATGAATGAATGAGAGGCTGTGTTACCCCCCCGCCTCCTGCTGCCATGGTTGTGTCCAGCTCCAAGTCTTCTGGTCAGTGGCTTTGTGGGCAGATCTGTGGAGGTGAATGATTGTAGTCAGGGAAGGGGTGGGGAGGATGACCCAGTGTGGAGAATGTCACCCAAATGCCTGGGAGCACTTGCTTGCCTGGAACGTAGATACTGATAGGATAAATTCTGTTTTTTTAAACCATATTTGTGATTTCTGAGGGAGAAAAAAAAGCTTTCCAATGCCTTTGTGATATAATTGGCTAACCAAACTCAAATCAGTGTCTTTATAGAAAGGCTTAGAGTGATTATAAGAAAAGACACAATTAGGGCTGGGTGATATTGTGAGAATCAGATGTCACAATATTTCAGACTCAGTACCTCCGTATTGATAATATGACAACATATTTGTTTTAGTATTTGTGATTTCATACAATGCATTTTTGAAAATTAGCAACCACTAATGTATAATATTTGTTTATGATATATAATCTACACCTAGACAGGATTTACAGTGGTATGAAAGAATTCATTTTAGGGTCATATTAGCTCATGTTGCTAGCAGACAATATTTTAGAGTATTCTGATAATGTAGCCTTAATTTTAAAGGTACAACAATAACAATGTTTCCTCATTTTAATCCCCAAATAATGTGCTTGTCATTGCTCACTGTGCCAATTTTGGCCAGCAGATGGATCAATATTGCTTTGGACTCAATGAAAAGTAACTAACTAATATCAATTAATAATATCATTTGAAGGATTTTGAAGGATTTCCACATGAAGGCAGGTTTGTCCTGTTGTAAAGCACTGTGTGGCACCATTCACCTTTTTAAGCCCTGACAGTGAGATGATTCTAACCACGCAATCTCAGTGCGCCTGTACTGCTGTTTTTACGGTATTTTAATTTGCGATGTAAGGAATTAGTGGGCCTCATACATCTTGTATGAGTGTGTGTGCGTTGGTGCGCGTGCCATGGCTGTCATGCTGCTGTTCACAATGTCCACGGTTCATTCACACTTCACTGGCACTGCTCATTATGCCCCCCTCCCTTATCTTGCTGAGTCAACGAAACATAATCCCCTCTTCTGCTATAGAGAAGGAAGCCGCTGGGTTGTGGGTTGATTACAGGTCACAGTAACCTTGAGTGTCCCACTGTCATCCTCAAGGGTTGCAGGAATAACGTCAGGGCACTATGGCTCTTACCCTTGCAATTTGGTCACTTGTAGTGTTTGAAATCTTTGAAATCTATGAATTAAAGTTTAGGGAGCAACCAAAGATTTTGTATCCCTCAAAAGCAGATTGAGTCAGTGTATTCTCTACGAGGCTGATATATTGACAGACAGTGGGAGGTGGTGGAAAGTCTGCATTTTGGCATATGTCGTTTGAACTTTTTTTTTTTCTCTCTTGCACTGCAGTACAATACATGCAAGCATCTGTTGAATGTGTAGTAGCCCAGTCTTTCTCAGCCATTGAGCTGTGAACCACTGCTGGTCCATGCAAGTGACCTCTCACTGCAGACTGGCCTTGATCTGCCTTGACTGGACCTTGACTGTTTGTAATTATTGTAATTACAAACAGGTGGGCTATAAACAAGTGTTCTTTTTCAAAATGGAGAAGAAATTGATTTTTCTACTTCATGGCTTTACCGAACTCTATGGTCTTAGCTGGCAAATATAGGACAGAAAACAAACGATTATGACTTGGCACATAAATGCCCACCGCTGTTTTCATATTCCAGTCACACACAACACAGATTCTATACTACATTGATCTATTTTTGTATCTGTCTGACTGACACTTTATTCTGCTGTTGCCTTCATTGTAAGCTACTCTGGATAAGAGTGACTATTAAAATCCCAAAAACATCAACTTAAAGTGAGGGACCTAACCAAATAGATAGCCAACCAGACAGTTTTGTGTCAAAGGCATATCAGTGATGGATGCTCAGACTGGTCCAAACAGACCAGAGGAGGAAGAGGAAGTCCAAGCTCAGTCAGCTTTTATTCTAATGAATTACCATTCAAAAAAGAAACAATGCTTTGGACATTTGGCCTCATGGCATATGTGTACTGTTTGAATGCACAAGTGGTGTGGTCAGAGATGAAATGATGCTATAATAGTCCCTTCAGTGATTACATAACAAGAATGAACTGAGTAACAAGTATAGAAATAACACTCCTAAAATAAGTGGCCAAACCTTTCCGAACAATGGAACTGCTGCTGTCCCTCAATTCATGGGCCACTTCTATAGAGCTGAATCAGTATGTCGCTGGGGATGATGGGAAGGTTCTCAAACACACATGAACACACATACACACACATGCACACACTTGGGCACTCACACAGAGGATTAAGGGCAGGTTGGCCTACTGAGACTGGCTGCCAGAGATTCCATCCTCCCTCCTAAATGGATGGTGACATTCCGATGTTAGTGGCGCTCCATGGAGGCGTGATGATTGACCCAGATTGGGGAGTTGGAGAGGAGGAAAGAGAGGTCGGATTAGGGTGGGGATGGGGTGGATGGGGACGTTGGTGGAGGGAGAGGGAGGAGGGATACGGGGACTAGAAGGTGGAGTGAAGGAGGGGGAGAGCATGAAAGTTGGAGACGGCGTTGCTGAAAGACAGAAGGAAGAGGGAGAGGAAGCGAGCATGACACACATTGACCTACAGTGTGCAGCACTAAGAGAAGCCTCAAGCCTGTGCCACACCCTCTCTCTCTCACTCGTTCTCTCCCTCTCTCTCTCTCTCTCTCTGCATCTCTCTGCATCTCTGTGTGACGTGACGCCCATACTTTCAAATTAAGATGTCAGCTTTAAACATAAATAGGATTTGACAGCTCTTTTTGACTCCCAGTGCTGTTGGTTTAACCCTTGCATGATCAGAAAACTGCAGTGGACTTCCAAGAGTCAGGATTGCAACACCATGCTCTGGTCAAATACACATCTCTCACCTCAAATACTGAAGTTAGACCATAGTTGAGCAAAAATGATTATTGTTTTGTAGCTCCAATCCACCATGAGTAATGTGAAACATAATTTCTAATGCTGGCTCATTACTACAATTGATTGTTTATTTAATTTGGCTTCTGAACTCCTGAGCAGGCTGTTACAAGCTAGCGGAGTCAGCAGCTACTCGTCACAAAAACAGTATTCCACTATAATAATTAGTCAGACTCTGCCCAAGAACACACTGATTCTGCAGTGTCTATTTGTAAATTGTGTTCGTGTTAGAATGTTGTGTTCAAATTAGAGCGGACTGTCAAGTTGTGTTTCTGTGTCTGTTTGCAGCCCTGGGCTCATCTCAGGCAAATCAAAAAAAGGACTTGCTGAAGAGCAACACACACAAAAAAGCTTTTTTTCCCATCAGTGCAGAATATGTGTAATTAAAAACTCTTGCTTTTTGGGTGTTTTGTGTCTGGAAAGATGCCCATGATGCTGTTTATCCCTTTCTGTCCAACACAACTGGCTGGTAAATAGCTAAAAGGGAGCGACGAGAGAGGGGGATGTCAGATCACGTTAGCTGCACAAGGATGACAAGGTGTGCCTGGAGAGTAAGGTCTGGAAAGTCGACACACCCAGACATCAGGAGAAAAATAATACATTTTAGCATGGGCTCAGCCTCTCATGTTAAGGAATGATAGAGTTACAAATGCAATATAGCTATTTTTGCTTTTTAAAAAAACAAAATAATAGAAAAGGATAATAAAAAACAGGAAAATAATAGATTACCTGAAGGCAAGCATTCTTATAAACCCAGAACTTACATTACAAGGTAACTTTTTTAAAAGGACAATAACTTGTTTTGGTTTTGTGCTACAATGCGGAGCTCATTTTTCCCCCAAATCATGGAAATCTCACCACAAAGCAACAAATTTCAATATAAAAGATAAAAGTGCAACTCTAAACCTCTATCAGCACAGATTGATGTCAGATTGATTCACAAGAGCCATCCAGGTATAGTAAGATAAACTCACTATTTATGCTGCCTGTCTCTCCTTAAGCCAGTTTGTTTGCAAGTTCACTATTTCTTAGTATTTTACAGTCTGCTGGCAGGGGAGACAGCCTGCTGTAATATGCCAAGGTCAACATGACAGTCATCACAATAGTCCAGCATAAATGCTAAATAGGTTTACCCTTGGGAATGTAAATAAGTGACCCACTTGTGCATGTTTTTAATTAAGTGAGGACAGAAACTTTGTAATGAAATAATGTTAACCAAATCCCTTACAGCAACAGTCTGCAAATGACAAGTATGGCATAATGTTGCCAAAATAGGGGGAAAAGGAGGTCAGCACGACTTTGAAACCCCATCAGCACATCGCGATTTCCGCAATTGGCCTGTCAGCGCACCAGTATTCTTCCTTAGCAACAGCTGGGACTAAACTTGCCTCAGAGCCTTGGGCTGAGATTTTCAGTCACAGACAGTTTGGCCCAGTATCTTTGAGTGTCAGTAGGTCTCTCTCGTCATCTTTCTCTTGTTCGTCTTCTATTTTTTTTCTTCCTCTCTGCTCCTCCGCGCTTCTCCTCTGATCCTTGCATCTTCCCACTGCGGCAGACATTAGCCTGGATCACTTTGAGCTTGCTGACACCCAGCCCTGCAGGGAGGAAGAGGAAAGAGACAGAAAGAGAGAGAGAGACAAGGAACAAGAGAATGAGAGAGTGAGATGGGAAGGAGATATGTACTGTAGGCAGGAAGAACAAATAGGAGGAAGAGATTAAAAACATGGAAGGAGGCAGAGGGGAAGAGGCTGATGAAACTGAGCGGGAAAGTAGAACTCAACTGAAATGGGTTTTCAAAGGCCTGTCCGATATTTTAAGGTTGGATCTGCCGATGGCCAATAGTTTGTCAACTATTTGATATCATCAACAAACCAATTGATAGGTCTGCCCTCGAAGGAAAGATGATAGAGTGAGAGAGAGAGATGAATAAGGTAGGAGGTAGGCTAAGAGAGAGAAGGAAAAACTGAGGAAGAGGAAGGATGAGAAAATTTTAGAAACTAGTAAGCCACAGTGAAGGGAGATAGTGAGAGAGAGGACAAGGAGATTAAAAAAAAAAAAAAAAAAAAAAACCCTGATTGAGCCACACAAAAAAGTAAGGGTAATAGACTTACACTGCATTGGTGTGAGAAAGGGGATGGCATTAGATAAGCTCAGTAGAAGAAAAAGAGAAAAGTGAAATGTGATAGAGCAAGCAGAGACAAAAGAAACTATCACTGGTTCATGATTTGTCATGATGAAATTAACTGCAGCTGCTTCACTGATAATGATGCTATTTAGCTAGGCTGCCAGGCAAGGGAGGGCCCCCCACTAATCTTGTTTAAAAAGCAACATTATGTGTTTCCTCTAAAGGGAAAAAGCCCCCCTTTTGTGAGGATTCATGCTTGATTGGAATGTAGATACTTCAAAGCACATACTTGATATGGAAAAACGTTTTGTTATTGTAATGGATGGAAAAGAGTCCTCTTGATGTGCCAGTGTGGGCAATCAGAGCTTAAGGGAGCTGCAGTGTCTGTCGTGTGCCATGAATGTGTGTATGTGCATGCACAGATTCTTTTTTTTTTTTTTTTTTTTTGTCTGCGAATGGGGCAGGCCTGTCAAACCCATCTGTCGGACCCCCAAAAGACCTGTTCTGGTTGCCATAGTAACAACCTCCTTATCGGTGGTGAGGGGATAGGGTGTGTTCACAAACGTGTGCTGACTCCTCTTATTTTACCGTTTAATAGATGTCTGCCGCAGTGCACCTGGAAATCTTGGTCTTTCTGACTTTTCCGTGTGAAATGATATACCATTTCAGATGCTGGTAGCATTTATTGGGCAGATGCTCAACGTGTGCCATGTGGTGGATACTCTTATCCAAAGTGCCTTACAGTGCCAGGAGCGTGTGGCATTGGTAGTGGTACTGCCATCCTGTACCAGCTGAGGCTACAGTGGCACATTTTCAGAGTCAGAGAATGCGTGGTTAGTCACAGCCAGTGTCAAAGTGAAAAAAAAAAAATCACAATATCATTCAAGAGGGACTGATAGATATTCTGAGTCTCCCCCTGCCATCTCAGCACGTGGATGCTGAGACAAAGACCGTTTGGCTGAGCCGGTAGAGGAATGGCATGGTGCCGTACTCCCTCTGGTGGCTGTTTTGTGAACTTCACAATGCAGTGGGCAGCATGAGCTCAGACGAGGCCCCTCAGAGAAACGTCTGGCGTTTTCTGACACCTCCCCTCATTGCTTTTGTTCTCCTCCTTCATTCTTTCATCACATCTCATCATCATTTGTCTCTCTCTGCTCGTTCACTACCTTCCCTCCCTTGTCCACAATCCCAATTCCATCCTACTCGTGCATGCACACACCATTTACCCTACTCTTTCTCCCTTTTCCTAAAACCACACCCCGCCTGCCCCCACAGGTGACCTTTCCCCGCCCCGGTGTCCCAGCAGGCAGGCATGGCAGACGGTCAGCAGCCAGAGGGCCACTGGGCCGCCAATGGCCAAGAGAATGGCGAGAATGGCTACTCCTCGTACAGGTCAGCTTACAGGGAGAATGGATACCACGGTGAGGCGGCTGTGCACCCTGGGGCGGCAGGTAGGATCAAGGGTATTTGTGTTTGATTAGAGGTGTGTGCATGCATGGCTGCGCAGCTCTGGGTCAATGATTACGGCTGCTTTGGCTTACCTACACTCACTGCCAGATGGACAGGTTTGCAGTTATGGGATAATGCAATTGGTTCCACAATGCCAGGCAAGGGCAGTGAGTCCCCCAGAGGCACCAGAACTCATTCCACCCATGTCATCATGGAACCAACACCAAACATGATTCTTCTATTCAGAAGGACACTGGCATGATCTCTCAAGATACTCAGTTGACACCACTTCAGTAATTAAGAGAATATAAGATGTATGGAGGGCTTCTGGGCCTCTGTGGAGGTGGACCAGACTGATTAGAAGAAAACTTAATGACTCTTCCTTAAATTTTGACAGTGTGACTTATTACTACTACTTAGGAAATGAGTGAACATGGGCAACTTTGCATGCACACAGCTCTGCCAATGTATGCCAGTCAGTGTTTTGCCTGTGCTGTGTTTGTGCATGTGCATCTTGTTCATTCACCTGTGTGTGCATATGCGTGGAGGTGTAAATGTGCGATGCCCGTCTTTCTTCATGTAGTGTTTTGCATGACAATAATACGTTCCTGAAAGTGTCCTTGCTTTTGAATCTGATGATTCATGCACTGCTGTATGACATGTATGAGTATCAAGGAATGTGGTTTTGTATGACTTCTTTGAGGCCCTCTGGGGGAAGTTGGTGCTTTATCTGCATGACTAGTAATTTGCATTTGTAAATCAGCAAAAAAAAAGCCCTTCTAGCTATTAATATAATCCCAGAGGATCAACGGATTAAATTTTTAAATGTGCTGCTACAAAACCTTGATGCAGTGCATTCACAACTCAACACACACAAAATCACACATGCAGCCGGCGCAGTTCGAAAGTCAAAGGAAGCCACCTATGGAGATAAGGTCAGGAGGAGTTCTGTTAGTTTTTCATTTCCTTCCTCCCATCCACGTCTTGTCTTCCCGGTCTGTCTGTCTCTCTCTCTCCCTCCACAGTGGATGACTCAGCCAATCTGCCTCCCTCCCCTCCCCCCTCTCCATCCGCTGAGCAGATCGGGCCTGTGGCACAAGGTACACCACACATGCACTCACACACACTCAAACCATCTGGGATGAGAGTGTGAACAGTGGTGAGAGTGGGAAACTGAAGAGACAAAAACTTTCAGCTGTACAAATCATTGTCAACCAATAGGAAATTGAAACTTGAAAGAAGACACTGAATGCATCAACTCTTTGGGAGTTGGGACATCTTTCTTGAAGCGTGCCAGCCACTTGCATGATGAGAAAAGCTCCTCCTCCTTCTTCTTGGTCCTCCTTGCTTTGTCTCAATGTTGTTGCCCCTTGCATGTCGGATGGTTGTCATACCACCCTATAAGGTATCTGCAGCATGTGCAGCACTGCCCCCTTCTGTTGTTCCTGTCAATATTAGTTTTAGCCTTTTGTTCACTTGTGCACAAGAGTTGTAGCCATATGGTTGCACTCTCCCATACAGAGCACTTTTAGGTTACATAGTGCATCTTCTGGCAGCTGTAGAGGAGTTCCAAAGCTTGAACAAAAAACTTAACCCATTCACCAATGTTCCTCCATTATGTCATGAGCTGGACATTTGTGAGCCAACTGCAATGCCTTTCTACACAAGGAATGCTGCCTTTTCTAACACTTGCTCATCACTAATATGAGCCTAACATACATACGTGACCTGTGCCATAGACGAGGCAATGTAAAAGTCCTTTCTCCCTTCTCGCATTTAACAACTTGCCACTGGAGCCCTACTAGTCATCTCCTCCATTCCCATTAGTCTGCTGTCTCCTCTCAACAATCCCTCTGTTGTTCCTTTGGTCATTTTGCCTGTTGATTTGCTCTAGCAGTAGATCACAGGTTGGCTTTCAGCTCTTTTTTTCTATACACAGAGACCAGCACATTCTGTTTTCTACTCAGTTTCTTAGTGCATGTATGTGATCACTAAAATCAGTTATACAGATACACTGCATGCATTATCTTATTTACTCATTTATTTGCTGATTGCATTACAGTACAAATCTGCCTTGAATTTCAGACTTATTTATCATATACACTTTTTTAGAATAAACATTATTTTGATATAATTAGGAGTTATAACGAATACAAATTAAAGACAGGTTGCTTGTATACATGTTAGAAATAATTCAGTGTTAAAAGTATGCTGTCAATTGCAAACTCAGTAGTAATTTGATGGTAAGATACAGTACCTGTTATTTTGACAAGATTGCTAAACCAAAAGAGAAACAAATATAGAAGTATCAACAAATTGTAAGCTCTATTAATATACAGAACCGTACAGTTAAACTAGATTATTGAGCTATACAGAGCAGATAGGGTGTGGTGATTTCATCTGCCCTCATTTCCATCAGAGCTGAAAGTGCCTTACCATTGTTAACCCATGTAATTGCCAGTCTGTGTTGTCCTCCATGTCTCATCCATGTATCCTTGTCCCCTGCCCAAAGACGAGAAAGTAGTGGTTGTCAGCACTCCCTCTGAGGAGGAGCAGCAGGAGGATGAGGAGGAGGCTCCAGAGGAGCTTCTCAGTTACCACCAAGAAGTAACATATGGGCAGCAAGGAGACATGCTCTTAGAGCAAGCAGATTTTATAACAGAGCCACAGGCTTTGGCTTGCCAGCAGGCCCAGACACCTGAGGTCCTCAATGGAGGAAGTCATCAAGCTGAACAGGGCAGCCCCTCACAGGAAGAAGGTGTGTGTGGTTTAATGGGTTTTTGTGTGCGCCGATATGTGTGTGTACTGTATGTGTCTGTGTGAACAATTGCACACTATTCTCTGTGTGGATGTGTATGTATGTGTGTGTGTGCACATGTCTCGGGCCTCGTGTGTGTGTCTGTCCATCTCCTGTTTTGCATGTTCCTTCTGTGTCCTGTAAATGGACACAAAGTGTTTTGTTCTTTTACAAGATGTGATGCAACTCAGGCTTTGCTGACAAACTATCCCTGCAGCTTTGTTGCTCTGAAATATTTATGCTTCTGCTTTAATAGTTTCCTTGTGCAAAGGATGTTACATAGCATACTGATTTTGTGCTTTTTCATGCAAAGCATAACCATTGGCTTTTTCATTGGAGTGGCATTAGAAAAGTGCTCTGATCAACCAAATTGTAGTTGATCATTTCTTCACTCTATGTATTGCCAGCTACATTGCAAATGCAAAGGTCACTGTCTGAAATGTCAAGCACTGTAGACCAACTGTATGTGTTGCTAGGATTAGCTGTTCATTTATGTTTTACCTGGGGTTTTGTTGAAATATTATGTTGCAAGAAGGTTTTGTACATGCGCTCATATGGGCCCTTTATGGATACAATTCTGAATATATTTTAAGTCTCTATCATTTGCTTTTAGTTTCAGTGATGCTGTCATTTCATCTCAAGGTAAAGGATTATTCTGTTTTCCTATTGTTACTAATACCACACTTTGGACATTACAATCCACCATCATTGGACATATTCATTCACGTATGTAGTATTAAGTTTATCAGCATCCTTAATATTTATTATCACACTTTTCCTCATTGGAAATCAAAGTACCAAAATTAAGAAATAAAAAATTAAACTTGACTATATATTTTGCATATTCATCAGTGCAAAGATTCATTAATATTCATGAGATTCGGATATTTGCATCAGTTACTGTAATGACACAGTTTTAACAACTAAATACATAGAAAAAAGTTTCTTGCTCATAATTATGTTGTCACAGGGTCAAACCTTTTTTCAATCCAAGTGTATTGCAATAGGAATTCAATAAATTTGTGTACATCAATTTCTTTGTCATCTTACATCATGCAGCTCATTTCCTCATTCCATTTCTGCACGCTGTCTTAGGCGCTGCGACCCCTGTGCTGTTGTGGCCTGCCACAAAAGACACTGTGCTGTGTGTTTTGCTTGATGGAGAGCTACTGTATCTATGTGCAGAAAGGCTGGGCTTGACTGTATTGGCTAGCTTGTGTGGATGCTGCAAGCAAAGCTGTTAGTTAATACTACTCAGCACAGAGCTGTACGGTTTACTTCAAACTCACAGCCCAGACACTGCAGCCAGAAGAATGTATCAGTAAACCATCTTGTGAGCCTTCTATGAAAGAGGATGAACCCCAGCAGGCACCACAAGATCAAGTATCACACACAGTCGACAAAACACCTGAAGGAGTAGAACACGTCTTGGCTGAGTCTTCCTCAGTGACAATGTCTCCACTTAAGCAGCCAGACAAACAGGACACAGGGAAGATGATAGAAGAGGTACCTGAGAGTCATTTGCTCGTTGAGTCCAAAGCCATAGCAGAAAAACAGCCCTCACTTGGTGAAGAGGGCTTACACCTCCATGCAGAGGACCGAGAAAGACACATCTTACAGAGCAAACCAGAAACCTCTAAGAGTGACAGTGAGGACAAATTTGTGACAATTGAGAGAATGCAGAAAGAGGGCCCAGACAGTGGCAGTGACATTCAGTTGCATGAGACACCACCACAGACTGACGTGAACAAAGGTGATCAAAGGCAAGTTACTTTCAAACCAAGTTCAGAACCTGGCATAGAGCCAACTGTCACAGCAGATACATTAACTGAGGATGAGTCAAGAGCGAAAGCCTACTTTGAGACATCCACACAAAACCGTGAAGAGGAGCCATCACAAACACAAAGTTACTATGAACTCAGTACGGTAACAGAGACTAAATTAAGCCAGGAGAAAACTGTTAACAGTTTAAATGTTGAATCAAGGCACCAGACCCTTGATCAGGTTAGCTCCAAAGTGACAAGTGAAAGCATTATACAGAAGCAAGAAGAACACTCAGAGGGAAAGGTTGGGCTGTCTCCTGGGAAAATGTCATTGGAACAGAGAAGCCTCTCCCTGAATGTTACTGTTGGGTCCTTGGCAG